>NW_028243256.1:0-52607 GCF_964263255.1 Lissotriton vulgaris
TTTCCGACTAAACCCGAGCAACTGTCTACACTACACGTATTGCTAACGGCCCCCACTCGCAAGAATTTAGTAACACGATTATACACAGCAGCTCAATGTGAACAGGCAGACATGCCCGTAGCAGCGCAAAGCAGATGGGAGAAGGCATAGGGCATCTCAATTGATGAACAAGATTGACAATACAGCTGTACGCAACTCACGCTTCTCACGTCCAATTGCAATCTAAGCATTATACATTTTAAGTTTATTCACCAACTATATCACACACCAGTAAAATTACACAAATTGGGGCTTAGGGAAACAGTCTTCTGTCTTCGATTCAATGCAGCAGGCGCAGATTATTTACACGTATCGTGGTCCTGCCCAGGTCTACAGACTTACTGGGATACAGTCACTGCGCGCTAACCACCATGCTATCGGAACAAATTCCAAACACCCCTCTGATATGCATATAGGGAGCCAAAAAACTCAAATACGCTATTCGCAGAAAATTCTTAGCAGTAGCTCTACTTCTTGCGAAAAGAGGGGAAGCGATCAGATAGGGGAGCAAAAGACCACCCAGACTAAAAGACTGGATAAAAGACATGACCTATTGCAAAGAAACACTTTAGACCTATGCTGAAGACATCCCGATGGCTACAAGACCCAGAGACTTCTGGGAACCACTCATACAATACTTACAGGATACTACAGAATAAGAGACATGACCTAAAGCTGATTAATGTCATAGAGATATAGGGTTTGAAAGAGAGATTCATGCCCAGGACCAGATGGAATGTGGTGCCAGTGGAGGAGCCGCTGCAGGGCCTTCTATGGTCATATAAACAGAGGTTACTGCCATTAGACGTTGTTGAGGCGCAAGCGATAAACTGTCTGTATGTAACTTATAATACAACCACTAAGTGTCATTGTATTTACAAGTTTGCTACATGTATGATACTAAATGCTATGTAGAAAAAATAAAATACTAAAAAAAAAGAAACTTCGAGTGACTAAGTGGTTGCTTAGGCTGCCACCACCAACCTGTTTCTGGAGCCTTGGGTCGAGAGCCTGCTGCTCTCAGGGGCCTGAAACAACGCACATCCTGGGACGAGGTGCCAGGCCTCCTCCCCCCAGGATATGCAGGGTTCACGAAGGAGAAGCTTCAAAGGCATGCCGCCTTTGTGAGCCTCTCCAGACCATTTGCTGCTTTCAGCAACTGGTTCTACCCCTCACTTTGGACAGGAGAACCAGCGGGAAAAACAAGTAAGGAAGGGAGGTGTGCCCACCTCTGCCAACTCCGCTGCTCCGGTGGGAGAGGCGAGGTGAAGCATAACCTTGAGTCCCAGCGATCTTGAGGCTGGTGGGACCCAGCCAACGAGGGACAGGCCCCTGCCCCCTTCCCACAGGAGAGTGGCAGAATAGTGGTTGTACCCATCCCAGGTAAGGGACCATTGGTCCCTGACTTTTACCTACCTGTAACGCCCCTAAATTTAGTTTTTAGGAGGCATCCTGAACCTTGCTTCCTCAGATCCAGCTTACCTACAAGAAGAAAAGAAGGATGAAGAGCCGTGCAGAGCTAACAAGAGGACGCACCCAACTGACTTGGCCCTAGCCCTACAGGCCTGTCTCCCCTCGAACCTGCGCCTATGAAATCTCGGCGTGTCCAGCAGCCAGCAACTTTACAAACCCCAGAGGACCTGCCTGTCTTCACTTCCCAGACTGTTTCTCCCATGAACACCAGACGTGTTTCAACTGCAGCTTCTGGCTCCCTCCGTATAGCGTAAATCCAGCCTACTCTGCACCCGCCAAACCCGGCCTGAGTGGAAAAACACCACGAGGCGGTCACCCCGGCGATCCTGACCTGAGATCCAGTGACTCCTGACCCGCCTCAAGCCTCCAGATGACACCTGCAGCCTCAATCCAGAGGATCCCCCTCTACCACGACCAGAGAGGGTAAGAAAATCCAACACTATAAGGCACCCCTTCACCCGGCGCCCCAGGGCCTTGTGTGACCTAACCAAGCCAAGACATCCCAACTTACCCTCGAACTGGTGGTTGCACCCAGAAGATCCTCATCCCCTAGGCTGCAGTGCTTTCTCAAACCAGAGGTTTTACAACGAAAACAACAGGGCGCCAGACGTCGACACAGCACTCTGCCCCAGTGCCGCAGAGTGTGCACTTTTTGTGCCTACTTCATTCCCCATTTGCCAAGTCCTAAACCCTATGAGCTTTGCTCCCACAACCCAGTGGCCTGCTTGCCAGCAGCCACCAACCAGAGACCCCCTATTCTCGTAGGATAACATTGGGCCTCAACACTGCACCCGGCCGCCCTAGTGCCGCTGAGGGTGCAACAACAGTGCATCACTGACCCTGGGGTTACCCTTGTTCCAACCCCAGAACCTTAACTCCCTCAGTCGTTTACTTACCTGCAAACCTATAACCTGTTTTTCCTCCATAGGATAACATAGTCGTTTTTTGGGAAGAAAAATTGTCAAAGTGTGGAGTTTTGAAAACTAAAGATATTCTTTAAAAATCGTACAAATAAATAAAACGTGTTTTCTCACCTATTTGCAGGAAATGTCCCAGTGCTGAATCTAGGCATCTAGCACGGAGTTAGAAAAAGTAACGTAAAAGTAACTTACCGGCAATTATTTGAAAGCCCATTCATTTTAATGTACTGTATTTGCTAAGTGTTGCATACTACTGCTCCCCTGTGAATCAAACCAAGTACAATTTCTATTGCTTTTTCAAACTGTTCTATATCCAGTAACTTATTACTGAAAAGTATTTAATGCCTACCTGTGCCAAGCTGGCTTGGTTCTAAAAATAAACAGTATATTTTTTTATACAAAAACAATTGGCCTAGAGTTCAGTTCTTGAGTGTGTGATTTTATTTGCTGACTGAGTGTGTACATCAAATGCTTAACACTGTACTCCGATACTGCCTTACTGCTCGACCAAGTTACAACTATTAGAGAGTAAGGTTCTATCTAACTTTAACCTCTGCCTACCTCTGGAGTCACCTGGACCCTATACACACTTTACCTCATTTTGGTGTAGTGTATATAGAGCCAGTTTCTTTCAGACCTCTAGAAGTAGATGGTCTTTTTTGGTGGTAAAGAGATCCAGGAATGTAACGCACACCCTTCAGCAAATCTGAAAAATCTTACTTGACCATTGAAGATTCTGTGAAAAAGACACTGTGCTTAGGTGATCAACCTCTACATGGATTTCCCTTCTGATATGAATTGCTGAAATTGATAGGAGATACCCCTCTACCCAAATTCCTAGAGTGCATGCTACTTTGTTGAGAGAATGTGAACGTGTGCTGCCCTGGTGATTTATATGTGCCACAGTTACTGTAATGTCAGTCCTTAACAAGGCATTGCACTTCTCCAGAAAAGGTTGGAACTTCAGAAGGACTCAAAACACTGCTGTAAGCTCTCTCTAATTCCAAGATGTATCAGCTTCCATCCGATTCCATCTTCCTTGTACTGCATGCTTGTCCAAGGTTTCTCCCCAACCTGTTCAGCTTACATCTGTCGTCAGCACCCTTGGTTGGAGGGGGATGCATCAGATCTCAACAGAGTAAATTATTTGGCTCCAACTACCACCGCAGACCCTCCTCGACCTCCGGAGTAAGAGGCACAACAGTTTCCAAATTCAGATCATCTTTCTGCAGTAACTTGTTCAGGTGTCATAAAAGAAGACAGGGATGCAATCTTGCCCAAGGGGCAGTGAATACACAAAACTCCATATGGTCTTTAATTGGCGACAAAGAGTAATCAATAAGTGTTGGGAGGTTCAACATTTATTCTTGTGGAAGAAATATCTTGTCCAAGTCTGTGCAGACCT
Organism: Lissotriton vulgaris; assembly: GCF_964263255.1. Classification (NCBI taxonomy): domain Eukaryota; kingdom Metazoa; phylum Chordata; class Amphibia; order Caudata; family Salamandridae; genus Lissotriton; species Lissotriton vulgaris. Next base: position 3,838 of record NW_028243256.1, read on the forward strand.
TTTTTCCTATAAATACCAGATCTTTTTCAGGAGTCATGTGGCTTTTTGGAAGATTCAGAAGTAACCCACGGCTTTTTAGCATAGGAGTGGTCTCTTGTAACGCTTGCTACACACTTACTTGAGACTTGGCATGACTCGACCAGTCATCCAGATATGGAAAACTGAAATCCCTTGGATGAGCAAAAGAGGCCACACAGCACCACCACTTTCGTGAACACTCTTGGGTCTGAGCGAAGACCAAAGGGCAGTACTTGAAATTGCCAATGACTGTTTTGGAAGCAATATCGGAGGTATTTTTGATGAATTACTGCCATGGAAACATGGAGGTAAGCATCCATCAAGTTTATCGTAACCATATAATGTTGCCTTTGAGCCAAGGGAATTTTTCTCTTTAATGCCTCTACCTTGAATGGAATTTCCCATATGAACTTGTTCAAGAATTTCAAATCGAAAACTGAACGGAACCCCACTGAAACATTGGGGACTAGGACAACAATGGAGTACTCCCCTTGCCCTCTCTGGTATGATAATACTGGAACAATTGCCTTGTATTGCTTATATTGCTTCCAACAAGGCAAGATTTTTCTGCAGGGAAAAAGGAGTTGGAATTGTCCCAGGTTCATCTGGCGTGGAAATTAACTTGATTGGGTACCTGCGCTTCACTACGTTGAGAACCCAGGCATCTGTTGTTGTTGTCCATGCATCCAGAAAATAGTGAGTCCGTCCTTTAACTGGCCAATCCTGCCCAACCACCTACTGGACACCAGCATATTACGGATCACTGACCATTGACATTCCCCGCCTGCTTTCTGTCATAATTCTGCCGTTTTGAAGGGTGACAAAAGGAATTTGTGCCCTTCAAAAATGTGAAGCAGAAGGAGAAAACCATCTGTTTTAGTGTTTCCTACAAGAGTAAGAATGTTTCCGTTCTTTAAAAAGTTTGTGTTGCTTTTCCTCCAATGAAGGTCCAAACAACTTTTTCCCTCAAAAGGCAGCCGCTGCACCGTAGTTTTCTGTGCTGCATCCATGCGCCATTCTTTTAAAAATAAATTATGATGAGCCGCAACTGAGGCTCCACAGTCAAAAGCAGAAGCCTGATAGTGTCAAATGAAGTCTCTGACAATTGTTCAATCCGCCTTTCCGCTTCTTCCAATAAATCAGACACATCCTACGTCTCGTGAATCACTTTAAAAAATGGACTTAAAGTCAGTCAACAACAATGGGAAAAATAAGCATTATAAACACCAGCTCTTAAAGCTAAATGTGCACTTTTTTTTGGTAAATATATTTTTTTTATTATAAAATATAACAGAACGTCAAACAAAGCTTGAATACACAATGACTGTCAGTCCATCACGTTTTTGTGGGGCAGTTGAAAGGTTAAAAGGTCCTTTGCAAGTGAGACTGTAGCTGAGCTCTAACAACCAGGACGCACAAGGATACAGGGTCAAATTTACATTGCTTGTGGTTACTCACATTAGGGTCAAACATTAAATCTTCCAAGGCTTCTCTCCTGATCTTTCTGGCAGCAGTCCCCTTCCCTCTGCCCCCCCCACCCCCCCCACTTCTAAACCATAGTATTCTATCCATGGTGCCCATGTCTTTCGAAATTTCCTGGGGAAACCCCTCGCCTTATGTCACTTGTTCCGCCACCATATACAGATCAAGACTCCATTCCTTAAGTGTAGGACCTTTCCTATGGCGTTTCTTTTTTGTCATCTTTGATTTGTGTTTGGTACAGGGGTATATGTAGGTATGGTACATATGAATAAGCAGGAGACTTAAAGAGGCAGGGCTCACGTTGGCTGTGTTAAGATTTTACCTTGTATGCTTAGGTTGACTGTATGAAATTAATATTTGCCAAGTTATTGTTATTTTTTCAGACTTATGGGGGGGTGGTCTTGGGAGAATTTAGCTGTCCATCACCGGGACCATTGGTCCTACAGCCTTGTTACAGGAAGGGCAGGGGGTGTAGTTTAATCCTGGCTACATCGGAGGTAGGGCTGGGGGTGAGGGGGTGGTTTGGGAACAGGAGTGGGGTAAAATAAAAAATGCAATCCACAGTACACTGAAGAGGAGAACGAGAATTGGAGTTGGATGTTACGAGATAAGGTTATTAAATGAAGAGGCATAAAAGTCTTTGATGGGGGGGTAAAAAGAAGCAGGGTAATTTTCGGGTATGTTCTTTTAATGTGTGTGGTTGAACAACAATACGAAATGGCAAAGGGTAGCTGCGGAACTACGGGTGATGCAGCCGGATTTGGTATGTCTCAAATAGACTCATATCTCATGGGACAGGCGGAGGGTTCTCACAGTAGGACTGGATACTGTTCTCCCTCTTCCAGTCCATTTTTTACCCATACAATTACTAATGGCTTTAGATTGATTTTAAAAGCTCCAGATCTTGCAACAAACAAAACAACAGAGCAGATGAAAAATGTAATTCACAAAGTAATTGCTCAAGAATACACATTTTAGATGCATGTGGATGCTGGTGTGGTAAATATTTTAGTAATTTTCCTTGATCGGAATTTTGATAATATCAATACGGTCAAGTATGAAGAGCAGAGTCCGTGGTGGTTCGAATAAAGGGTCTTTATTCAGTAACTCAAGTTAAGGGAGAGCTCCGTCACCTAAGGAGGATCGGAAGAATCTCTAACTTTCATCAAAGAGGACATGGTATTTATACACAGAAAAGAGGAAGGAGCTTCCCTTGAGCAAAACTCGGATAGCTGTGTTTGCAACAATACAGAAGTCAGTAAAACTCGGATAGCTGTGTCACAATTTTACAGAAATCATAGCAACGTTACTGTGTCAAAATCATACAGATGTCATGACAGGAAAAAGCGTGACTGTGTCTTTAATCATGAGGAAGTCACGGCAGAAGCAGAGCATTGAGAAATAATCCTAGGCTGCTTCCTTAGATGAGAGAGAGAGAGAGAGAAAAGGAGAACTGGTCGTTGACAGGATGTCTGGTGTCGTGCCTTTCAGCAAACGGGGGCTCTTCTTCTCGGAATAGGTTGTCGTGGTTTAGCAAAACGGGGCCTATTTCTCGGAATCGGCCCGAATATAGGGAAATGGTTACAAATGGGAGGGTCTTGTTCTCGGAATCGGCTTGACCATAGGAATGTACAGTTTGAGTGAGGAAGCTGTTTCTCGACATCGCCTTAGCCATAACAATGTACCTTTGAATTTTAGAGAAAGGAGAGTGCATGTGCAACTTTTGTGTGCGCGTGATCAGGTTTGCTCGTTTTCTCGTTTGCTTGTTTTCCGACATGATGGGCTCAGGGACATGCCTGAGAGGGTGTATGATGGGACATAACCTACGAGAAATAATCTTTTTCCACATTCCCTCCTTGTACCATAATATACCCTTTAAAATTCTTCTTCTTATTAGTCTACTTCTATACTCATTAGGCCGTCTACTTGTTCCTGTAACATGATTCTTTCCTTTTCTTTCTTTCTGGACTGGGATTCGGGAATTCAGGCAGTGATACAGAAACTACAGAGAGTTGGGCCACACTGAATACAGAGGCAACAGGTGAAGAGAATGGCTAGAGCAAGACCTAGTATCGTAAGGATCTTCTACCCCCATGAGGACAGGAGGCCCCAGAGCCATCCCATCAAGGACCAGGCTCCGGTGTCTGCGTATAGCTTCTTTGAAAGTACATGAAGGCGGGAAATGGCAGCATATACAGAGGGAGCATTATCTGGAATGTATATACAGCAGCTGGATCCGATCAGTTCACATACGCCACCACGGTCCGCTAATATGATATCTAGGACCATACGGTTCTGTAACGTCATGAGTCTATCAGAAGCCATCTCAGCCGTGATGTTGCTTAACGCACCAGCGGTCTCGTTTATGGCTCCCTGAACTACACGAGTTAGTTGTCTTATATGGCGGCTATTGATCATGGGCCCCCAGAAAGGGATGATTCCTTTGAAGAAATCGCCTGCCTCTTGATCCACTGTGTCTTCAGCATCCATGACCCCCCTTCGCCGTCTATTAATCACGGTCGGAGGATCACTTAGATGATAATCTGCTGGGGCGGTGTAGGTAGGGGGAGGAGAAATGCAATGTAGTATTTACCGGACCAGCCTTGAGGTAGCCAAGTACGTGCGTGAGGTCCACAAATAAAATAAGTGTTGGGGGCGGTGGTCATTGTTGGGAAGTTTAAGTCGGGTAGGGTGTACGTTTTATTACACTCACTGTCTCCCATCTTCTGACCCTTGCCCTTACCTCTTACACAAAACAGGCCCTTATGGGGTACAGCCCATCCTCCCTGCTCTGTCTGTCTCTTCTGAACTGAGAATGTTTCTTTAAAGGAGGTAGTGTCGTTAAAGAGGGAATAACTGGTGTTTTCACTATTATCTGCTCGTCCCCATGTTGTGGTGAAGTCTACCATCTTTTGAACAGCGCGCACAGTCTTTGTTTTTATCTCGTTCCAGGTACTAGTGTTCTTGGTCTTGGTTTCAGGGATTTTTCTAACCGAGGCGGAGAATATCATAGAGAGAGCATAGGTAGATCCAGCATAGCCGAAAGGGAGAGGGATTAAAGGCATACCTCCGTGTACGGAGTGTGGCATTAAGCTGCAGACCCAACAGTTGGTTTTGTTGATAACTAGTTGGTGTTGATGGAGTGTGGAGATGAATGTGTTATTGAAGAATTCTTTTCTCCTACTTTCGAAATGCGCGGGAAGATCTACGTGTGAATGCATAGCAGTGTTGTTTAAAAGCGTAGGGGAAGAAAGTGGGAAGGCTAGATGAAGGAACCAACCTAGACAAGCCATGATGCAGAAAATAAGAATCATGATAGAGAGAAAAACGGGAACTTTGTTCTGTGATAGTTTTGCGCAGTGAGTCTTTGTTTTCATGATTTCGGCTGCTTAGTCTGAGTAAAGTATGCGCCAGTGACCGGACACTCCCCAGCAACCGCTTCACCAAGCGTCCGTCTTGGGCTTAATTAGCCACTGGTAGGTTGAGGTCAGGCACAAAGTCTCAAGTCTGTTTTGGATAAGATCGCGGCCGCGATTTGTACTCTTCTTTGGGCAAAAGTTCTGGAAGGGGTGAAATAAAGTCTGTTGTTTCAGTGTCTTTAAAGTCTGATGGTTTAGTGTCTCTGGTCTCGGGATCAGCAACAGCGTCCGTAGGAGTTGGTCCGTGGAAGGGCTTGCAGTGGCTCACATGGAGCCATCCTTTTCATCCTTCGACTTTGACGGCGGTCCTCGTTGTTTAGCTCCGTCCAAGTCAGATCGCATTCCAATATCTCCCTACTTCTTTCATCTCATTTTGGGCCATCATCTTTGAGGATTGGTCTCTGTGCTGCTCCCCCCCCCCCCCCCCCCCCCCCCCCCACTTTCTTCATCATATAATTTTTGGTAGAAGGTCTGGAAAACTTTCAGAATCTCCTCCGGTTCAGTATATTCGGTCCCATTTTGCTGTATGCTGGAGATCAGATTTTTAGATCTCTCCTGCCTAATCCGGAGTGCTAACACTCTTCCTGCCTTGAGGACTGATATTCTCTAGACTCCTTCTGTGTCACTACGTCCTGGAGATCCGCTTTGATGGTGATCATTCTATTTAAGCTTTCCTGACTGTCAACCCCCTGCCCTATCTCTTTAATATGTTGTGTTTTCACTATGCCCAACTCCCCAATCAGAGTTTCAACCTTCAACCTATCCTCCTTCCTCAATCTGGCTGAGCAGTTTATTGTCTCCCCCCTCAGAGACGCCTTAAACGTATCCCAGACTGTATTACGAGAGGCACTATACCGATTCATCTCGTAGAATTCCTTTGTCCATTGCCTTATATGTCTCACAAACCTATCGTCTGCAAGAAGCTTTCTCTCAAATGACCAATTCGTTTGCCGCCTTTTCACATTATCTACCACACATGTTAGAATCAGTGGGTTATGGTCAGAGATATATTTGGGCAATTTCATTATGTTAACTTTACAGAGCTCATCGGAAGAGAGAAGAAAATAGTCCAATTTAGAATATTTCTGATGCGGGAAAGAGAAATAGGTAAAGCCCGGTTCAGTAGGATGTTTCACATTCCACACATCCTCGAGCCCCTGCGATCTCATAAGTGAGGTGAGCGCCCTAAACACTTTTGGCTTAGATCCTGCATAACTACCTAACCTATTCCAATCGACCGAAATATTCATATCCCCACACATTATGATCGGTGTCGGCCAGTCTACTAGCTCTTCCTCTAGGATATCAAAGACTTCCGGGTCATCATAATATGAGCTGTACACTGTACACAATGTATATCCAAGGGTCAGTTCTGCTATTGCCCATCTTCCTGAGCTATCTGCCTTCACTCTCTTTGCCTCCACCTAGGTTTTGTTTGGCAAGAATAGCCACCCCCCTGACCATTGAGGTTGGTGATGAGCAGGCCAGTATCTCCTAGCCCCTAATATTTAATACATTTTTACTAGCCCATGGCAAGTGTGTCTCTTGCACACAGAGAATGTCCAGATTGTTATATCTCGCGAAGTGACCCACACTCTGACGCTTTCTCCAATCATTCAACCCAGCGACATTAATGGAACAGATTTTAATGTGTGACATAAACTAGAATTATCTTTTCCTGATAGTATAAAAGGCAAAATCTTGATTTATCGATTGAAGTTGTTGAGACTCTCCGACTGAAACCAAAAACCTTAATATACCAAAACATCTCATTTTTTGATTTTTGCTCCCTCCCCACCCTCCCCCTCCCTCCCTGCCCTCCCCCTCCCTTCCCACCAATCTCCCGCCCACCCCCCACTCCATTCCTCCCCACCCACCACCACCCACCACCCACACACCCACTCAAGTAAGGCGCTCAGACCTAGTCTGTGCCCGTGATGGAGAGTCGATTAAAGCGGTGGAGATGAATTTTTCTCAAAACCGTTCATAAGATCCGAGCCCTGGATACAGAAAAATAAACTGCCGATACTTAGCTTAATAACTGAATACCTTAGGACAACCGCACACCACACTTCATATAGCAATAGTACCGTGCTGGGAAAATAGTACATTTAACCTGTTGACCGTCTTATCGAGACTTATCGATATACCAGTGCATATACTACTCAAGAGACAAAAGGAGAGGACTATTTCATCATGCTCATGCCCCTTGAGAGTCCAAATATTCTTTAGCTTTCACCTCCGACTTAAAGTACAATGTTCTGCCAGCATTGATTATTTTTAATTGCGCCGGATTGATCAAGTACGCCTGCATCTTTTTAGCCTGAAAAGGTAGAATCAACTGACTCAATCTCCATCGCCTCTCGACTGTTATATGGCAAAAGTCGGGTCTAACAAAAAACTATATCTCCCCAACAGTTTTTCTTGCGTCTGGTCTTGCTTTTTTCCGATAGGCTTGTCCCCTTCCTTTGTATGTTTTTTTGGTTTAAACGGAGTACGATGTGCTCGCTGTATTTCCTCTGACCCGTTCCAACCTGGGAGATCAACAAATGCTTGCTCAAAGAGCCTAATGACAAATGCTCTCACATCCGACCCTTCAGCCCCCTCCTGTACCCCTAGCACTCGGAGGTTATTCCGCCTTTGCCGGTTCTCCAAATCCTCCAGCTTCCATTGTATGTCCGTTATCTGAGCACTTTGGGCATCACCCTTGGTAGTGGCTGCCACTGACTCAGCCTCCATTGAAACCACTCTTTCTTCTAAGTTTGATACTCGGTCGCCTAGGTTGACACACACTTTAGACAATTTCCTTACAGCACCTTGCATTTTTCTAACAGATGCCTGTGCTTTACAGCTGTCCTGACGAGTTTCTTCCCTGTGAGCAAGGATCTCCTTGTGTATCACCTCTAAGAGGGACATCTGTGCGACTTCCCCGTGTGGGCTCCCAAGTAAGGGAGTAGCTGACGAGTGGTCCCAGCTAAGCTCTTGGATTTTAATCCCCGCAGGTGGTCTAGCTGCGGATATGAGGCTCAGGAACATGTTCTGGCTCACTTTCTGTATCCAAGTTACTTCCTTCCTGTACTGAGCTATCATCCTCCGACCACTCACCACCTTCTGAAACAGAAAAGAAGCATTCGCTAGGGGTTTTTTCCTTATCTTTATCAGTTAGCTTTTTGTGGCCGGGGTGGTTCACCATATTATCCATATTATCCACGATACCCTCTTGAGATACTACAGATTCCATTTTTCCTTTCGTTGTCTCATTTGAGCTCAAATTTACAGCCTCTGAATTTTCTCCTGCCCCCTCCTGAACCTCTATTGCTTCATTCTTTGAATCTGAGCCATTAGATTCCCCAGCCGTCTTTAGGTTAGTCTCTGCTGAGCTGATGAAAGGTTCAGCACTTAGTTCTGGCAGAGTAGGGGGTGTGACCGCCCCCCCCCCCCTCAGCATCCACTCTTGTTATGGCCTCTATAACCGCCTTTTCCTGCCCCTTCTCCATAGACACCACACCAGCTTTAGGGTCTTTCTCTTTGCCCATTTTAACTAGCATATCGATAATAGAATAGGGGTAGTTGCCAGCTTAGCTTTATTCCCATGTTGGTGTCTCCTTACCGGGGGCGTCTGCTTCGTCTGATGGGTATCTTCTTCCTCATTCTCAGCTGCAGCTTCAGCAGCAGCTTTCCTTTTCGCGGCGGCTTTTGAGGTCGTATTCAGTTTCGGCGCCATATCTCCTGTCTGACCTTTGTTCCTGCTAGCCCCTCGGTTTCGGAAGCCTCTCGCCGATGCAGGGATCTCCTGCCTGCTCCACAGGCTTCGCGGATTTCGTGCCTCCGTGCTCTTCCCCTCCGCATAGGATTTGCCTCTCGCCGATGCAGGGATCTCCTGTCTGCTCCGCAGGCTTTGCGGATTTCGTGCCTCCGTGCTCCTCCCCTCCGCATAGGCTTTGCCTCCCACTGCCAGCGCTCTCACCGCTAGCGTTAGCTCCCAGAGCAGTCGTCCAATGGGTCCGCGGCAGGTAAGAGGCAGGAACATTAGTCGGTCGCTGATCGCCTGATCTCGCCGTTCTCCTCCGTTTCTCAATAATTGTTTTATGGAAGAGTTGTAAGCAGGTTCTCGATATATATTTTCTCCAGACCGAGTTCCATGCCGTAATGCGGTTCCCTTGCGGCACTCACGGTCAGAACCAGGGTTACTCGCTCATCTCCACCGCCTCATCGCACACAGCCGTTCTACACGGCCGCCATCTTGCCTCTCCCTCAGTCTTTTTCCCTTCTACCTCCCAATCTTTTCCTTTTAGTTTGTCGTATGTCCCTTGAGGTAGTAGGACTTTGAGGAGAATGTTGAGATCTTTATAGGTAAAGGAACCCATTTGAAGAATATCCTTGAGTTCCCTATGAAAACCCGAAGGATCTTTTTCGTGAGAAGGGACCATTTTCTTCATTTCTAGTATTTCTATTTTTGTTAGGGGTGTGTAGACAAATGTTTGTTGTAACTTTCCTCCAGAATCTACGACAGGATGTACTTCTTGGAGGGGGAACTGTCCTTGGTCATAGTGATGGGGATTTGCGTCATAGCTGTCTGAAAAGTATTGAACATATCGCTGTCGTAGGTCAAGGAAGATATTAAGGAATTCCTGTTCCCTGGCCACCCACCTCCCTTCTAAGCAGTCTCGTAAGAGAGAATGTAACTTTTTGGGCGGGCAACCAGTATCTTCGTACATCGTAATGAGGTGTTAAACCATATAGATACTTGCTAGCCTTTGGGATGTTAGAGGGATCGATAGAAACATTTGAGCAACTATATCGGGGCCATATATAGAGTATTGAGATACCCAATGGGTGCTTGATCAGGCTAGATCCTTTTCTTGGGTAGTGAGTGGAGGTTCGTCCTCCATCCAATCATCTAGAGCTTCTTGTGTTCGCTGGAACAATCTATCTGTAGGAGCTGACAATTTCTTAGTTTTGATCTTGATTTGTCCAATATTCTGGGAACGAGGGATACGGGAGCGTACTGCTCCTTGAAAATGATTTTCTTCTTCCCTATCTGTACTCTTGTTCTCTATTTCCTGAGTAGGGGTGTCTTTTTGATGGAAGTCAGAAACCTTGCTTGTAAAGAGTGGAATAAAGAGATCTATCTCTTTTATCTTATTATAACTACCTGCAACCACTGCCTGATCTAGTTGTAATAAATCATCAGGACATCGAGGAGCCAAGATGGCGACTAAGACGGACGCGTAGGCTCCCGGCTCCGCGAGCCTTTGTTTCCCGCAACGATATCCTGACCCCTATCCTGCGATAGCGCTGCAGCGGGATGACGGTGAAAGTGCGCTGTTGTTGTTCGCGTTCCCCCGATGTCCCTACCTGCCTGATAGCCGAAGATATTGACGAGCTAGTTTGACAGCCTTTTCTAGCCCTGGAACCGGGACCTGTGTTATTGTGCACCGCCGGAGGCTGCTGGAGAGACGTCGGAAGGTCGAGCCGGGGCGGAGCTGGCATTCTGAACCGCGCTACCTGCTGCAAGGGAAATTGACAGACCCTTATGCGGACTGCATACATCGACCAATTGGGAGTTCACTCTGCTATTTTCTCATTGTGGAACGCTGAAGGTGAGCTGCGCCGTGCTGACCCCATATCGGCGCTTGCCTGGCGACCGTGGCTCACCCCTGAGTTTGCCACCGCCTTGAGCCGAAAAGGGGGGGGACTCTCACTGTGGGTCGCCCATTGCTAGCGTGTCCGGACTACACCGGCAGCTTGGACTCCAGCCTCTCAGTGCCGGCTTCGCCCATACACTTTTGTGATTCCCCTGACGGGATGGCAATGGCAGCTGGCTCCTTTGTGGTGAAGGTGGGTGATACCTCGACTCAAGACTGGGTCGCCCTGCATGGACTTGAGCAGTGTGTTGGACCGTGTGTCGCATCTCGTAACGCGGAGATGATGGAGCAACAGCCTGTGTTAACCTACGGCTCTGTTCTTGTTGCTCTTGCCGATTTGAGATCCGAATGGCGAGAGGGCTCCCGAGTGCTGGGCAAGAAGCTTGACGATGCCACACTCGCATTGGGATGTGCACCACCAGCCTGTTTTCATCGCTGCACTGATATGCCTCTACTGATTCCTGACTGGGCTACACTGTTGCCGCGCGCGTGCATGGAGGAGCGATCTTTTGGCAGTGTTGGTGTTTGCGGACTGTTGTCCGCCTACCTCAAGGGCGTTACAGTGTTTCCTTCCCTGCCGAAGCCTGCGACCTCACCCATGGAATCGCTACTTTTGTTTCTGGCGCCGCTGGCGCAGCTACTGGTTCCCTTTGTTGCTTACGTCTCGCAAGCTCTGCTACCCCTACATTGGAATCTACAACATCGGGCGAACCTGGAAACGCCCCTCCTTTGGGTCAATGGAACTATTTGTGACTGGTGATGTCCATTTTGTTATTGGGCATCTCTTCTCTGCCGAGTGTGGCCATTTTGTTCCTTTGTTCTGTCTGGGGCGGGTCCTCTTCGGGAGCCATCTTCAGGGGGACGCTTGCGAACTGGCCAGGGCTAGGAGATTTCTCTTTACAACTTGTGCTTGATTGGCCGGTGGAGACTCGGACTGGGGCGCTTCATCAACACGTACTGCTGTGATATGTGATGACTCTCCCCACTCAATTTTGTGCTTGATGCTCTCTGTTCTTGCTCTTATAAATGGGGTAGAGTGTAAATTTGTGGCTGGGGAGTCCGGGAGACTTTGGATTTGGCCCTCCTCTGGTTTTACATAGTTTCCTTTTTCTCTTCTTCCTTTCTTTCGTTTCTATACTTCGGGTTCTTTATTTGGCGACAGGCACACTGCTGGGGGGGGGGGGGGTAGGCCGTAGCCTCTGCATGCGTTTAGGGTGGGGGGTCGGGGGTTGGGAATTTATTTTTCCGTTTTAGTTCCTATGGGCCTTATTTTTCTCTTCACTCTTAAACTCTTTTCTTCTCCTATTTCTATCTTGGGTCCGCGGACGGGTTTGGTAGGAGGTGGGTGACGGTAGACCTGGTGCATAATGGTTGGTTGATAATCCTGTTGCATATATCCTTGAGCCGCCATGCTGCCTGGGAGGTTTCTGCTTTGATTGTTGGTTTTCACGTGACGATGTTGCCTGCTCATGTCGTAAAGGGATTGCACGGACTCTCCTCTCCTTGTTTTACTATTTTAAAAATATTTTATACTTAAAAAAATCATTAAAAATTAACCTTCATTACTCCTGTTTCTCGGTAACACGGTGATATCCAGTGTAACTCTAATTGATTGTCATTGTGTATTGATGTGCTACTGAGTCGCCGCATTGCTTGCATATGTGCTGCAAATGGCATTGTGGCCGGCCGGATGGTTGTGGGCCCGTATTTGTTCTTCTGTTACTGCACAATAAAGGTTTACAAAAATTTTAAAAAATAAATAAATAAATCATCAGGAATTCTTTTTCCTGCACTGGCTATCATTCTGATGAAACAAGTGATCATGAATCGTGAGAGGCATTTTCTATGTGCTATGGGTCTATTTTTAATAGCTTTCTGTAGGACTTCTAAATTTTCTCCTGTTTGGAGAGGTTCATAGATCTTGTTCAAACAATTTGTGACATTCGGCACCTCTCGTATACCTTCTAGAGCTTCTAGTAGACGAAGGAGGATATCTACTTGTGAACCTTCCCCTGGGGTCGGGTCGTAATCACATTCTAACATGGGTGGATCCCCGCTTGAGGTGTCAGAGATGGTTTCAGTCGGGGTGACTATTTGTCTGGCTGTTATTTGATTGGTATAAGCAGGGGGAGGTTCCATCAAGTAGGTGGTAATGAAGTCTTTGGGTGCAGAAGGAGTTTTGGGACATGGGGGTGCTGTGGGAATACTAGGGTTATCATCGGACTCTGTCTTTTGTGAAAGGACGGGATACATTCCTGTTACGGAGGCCGACGCCTCCCTCTTTATTTGTTCAAAATTAATATCCGCATTCTGTTCTCGTAACTTTCTCATCTTACTTTCTTCTGACATTCTATTTGCTTTCTCTATTTTCCTTTGCTCTTTCTGTTCCCTTTGATGTACTTCCTTTCGCCATAATTCAATACTCTCTAACATCGAGGGTCTATCTTTCTTTTCCCAACATTTCTTTTCAACTGCCATGATGCAATTCAAATCCCATGTACCACTCTTTGGCCATCTAATCGCAATTTCTAAATCTTGAGTGTACTCTTTCCACAAATCCAAGTACAAAACGGCACCTATGCCATACTTGGTGTACATAAAGAAACCAGGAGTATCCTTTGGGGGGACTGGTACATCTTGTTCCAGTAACCCCCTCCGGGTACCCAGTTTACATAACTTTGAAAACAAAGGCATAGTGACAACAAACAACAAAAACTTACATTTGATAACTTGATATATTCTGAGTATCAGAATACAAACATACCGTTTTTTAGAAACCTAGAACCCGTCTTGACTGTGCTCTGAAAAATCAGAACCCGTCTTGACCGTGCTCAGAAAAATCAGAACCCGTCTTGATACACCCCCAGCAGAACTCACCGAGGGGCAGAGAACTTGAAGATCTTGAAGATCTGGACACTGGCTGAGTTGCGCTGCGCTCTTGATCGGGGGACTTGGTGGGATTCTGAAGAACTCGGACTCGGCAATCTTCACAGGTTTCGGGCTCTGGGTCGAGACTTCCGCTGTCGTCCTCACCGCCTCGTCTGGATGCTCAGACCTCGGTACAGCCTCTCTCAGACATGAAGGAGTTCATGCAGGAACACCCTGCAGCGTGCACTCTTTTGAAGTCCGTCGATGTCTTGAAGAGACCGGTTTGGGTCCGCATCACCGGCGTGTGGGGAGAAAGGGAAGTTCCTGTTCGGGCGCCAATTTGCTGTGGTAAATATTTTAGTAATTTACCTTGATCGGAATTTCTATAATATCAATAAGGTCAAGTATGAAGAGCAGAGTACGTGGTGGTTCGAATAAAGGGTCTTTATTCAGTAACTCGAGTTAAGGGAGAGCTCCGTCACCTAAGAAGGGTCGGAAGAATCTCTAACTTTCATCGAAGAGGACATGGTATTTATACACAGAAAAGAGGAAGGAGCTTCCCTTGAGCAAAACTCAGATAGCTGTGTTTGCAACAATACAGAAGTCAGTAAAACTCGGATAGCTGTGTCACAATTTTACAGAAATCATAGCAACGTTACTGTGTCAAAATCATACAGATGTCATGACAGGAAGAAGCGTCACTGTGTCTTTAATCATGAGGAAGTCACGGCAGAAGCAGAGCATTGAGAAATAATCCTAGGCTGGTTCCTTAGATGAGAGAGAGAGAAATGGAGAACTGGTCGTTGACAGGATGTCTGGTGTCATGTCTTTCAGCAAACGGGGGCTCTTCTCGGAATTGGTTGTCGTGGTTTAGCAAAACGAGGCCTATTTCTCGGAATCGGCCCGATTATAGGGAAATGGTTACAAATGGGGGGAGGGGTCTTGTTCTCAGAATCGGCTTGACCATAGGAATGTACAGCTTGAATGAGGAAGCTGTTTCTCGACATCGCCTTAGCCATAAGAATGTACCTTTGAATTTTAGAGGAAGGAGAGTGCATGTGCAACTTTTGTGTGCGCGTGATCAGGTTTGCTTGTGTTCTCGTTTGCTTGTTTTCCGCCATGATGGGCTTGGGGACGTGACTGAGAGGGTGTATGATGGGACATAAACTACGAGAAATAATCTTTTGCCACACTGGGATTAAAAATTAAGTTGAAAGATTCCATAATTGTCAACTCACCCACTAGACTACAAATGGGGTGGCACTGATTCTGACTCCCTTAGGAACTGGACATAATATTCCCTGGGGTGGGGCAGTGCCCAGTCTTACTGTCCACTCACCAAAATGTAATAAGGCGGCAAAGCCAGGGCTTTAAGTGGAATAAAAAAACTGGGAGGTTCTCCTGAAGGGGCATGGCCGATGTAATTAAGAGTGTGGCTTAAAAACACGTAAGCTAAAAATATAGGCTAAGAATTTTGTGCTGCCCCAACTGGTATTGTGCTGCTTCTGTCATTGCATTCAGACATATAATACAAGTAACATTACACCAACAACAAGCCAGGACTGTTGGCTTTGTCAATGGGTATTAGTTGTGGAAGATAAATAAGCAACAACTATGGCTTTGTTGTATATAATATTGAAAAGGCTTCAGTTCTGAAATGGTGAGACTGTGAAAGAACTATAAGGAGTGTCTTTGAAGTTACCTCAAAGACAGCGAAGGGTGGTACTGCTTCAGAGGTAAAAAATGATTCACTGTGGGTGGTAGGGAAAAACAGAGAGCCCAATAGGGGTCTGTCTCAGTAACAGCTTTTTAGAACTGCCAGTGCTGCACACCAGCAGGACCCGGCCCACTTAAAGCCCTCGGTTGAGCTATAGTCTTTGGAGTAATTTGTACTGTGTCTTCAACTTTAGCAAACTGTTTGATCTTGGGCAAATCATACACTCCCTGTGCATCAGTCCACTAATCTGACAATATGCAAGCTGTAAACACATTTTATCAATGATGTGATGCAGGGTCTGCAGAAATGTTAAACAGTGAAGAGATGCCAAGACTGGATAGACAAGACAACGAATAAATGCTGGAAATGTGGAGGGAAGGGCAAAGTGAAGAGTTGTAGAGGTTATAAAGAGAGGTGACAGTGATAATATGCAGGAGCAGTGCAGAAATGAGGGGTGTTTCAAGTGATGGTAGGGCTGCAGAGGGACAGGGCAGTGAAGGGATGCAGAGACTGTGAAGACATGGGGCAGTGAAGAGTTGCAGAGGATGTTACAAGATGTGACAATTTAAACATATAGGGGTTGTGAAGAGAGGGGGCAGTAAAAATGTAATGAGACTGTAGAGAGATGCGTCAGTGGAGAGATACAGTGTGTGTGCAGAGAGAAATTAGCGAAGAGATGCTGGGTTAGTAGAGCCGTGTTAAAGTGTAAAGAAGTAGGGGCAGGAGAATAAAAATAACTTCCACCTCATCTCTGTCTATCAACACCAGTCCGTTGTCCTCAAAGAGCCCCTTAGTGTGTGCATGCACGGTGTGAATGAGGTGCAGTAATAAATAAATACCTTGAAACTAACCTCCCCCTTTAGAGATTTCTGAAAGGAAACACTGTCCCTTTGGCTTTGGATTCTAAAAGAAGAGGCAGTTAGTTCTATGGGTAGGGAGGCAATGCGGTCTAATCAGTAAATGACCTAAAAAACATGTGGTTCAATGAATACTAGCTCTGCTCACTTATTTTCATGCACTGCTGGATTGCACGTGAAGATATGGCCTAACTGCTAGAGTGTGGAACTGGGGAACCAGGGCGACTCAACATCCTGTGATCCTGGACAAATAAGTCAAATATGTACCGTGCCTTAAAAAAAAAATAATCTTACCTTGTTTAGTGTAACCAGACGCTAAATAAAGCTTCATAAAAAATAAATAAATTTTTTTAAAAAGGAAGGGCAATGAGAACACCCGCTTGCTTAATTTGAGAGGTAGAATATCAGCGCTTGTCAGCAGGGCTGCGGTACTTTTAATTTTGGAGTACCTGCACTTTTGACAAGCAAACAGCTACCCTTGCAGGAACATATACTTCCGTTTTTACATTTCAAGCACTGCTACTGCTCATGAGGCCCTTACCACACAAAACGGTGAAACACACAAGGGCAGAGTTCACAATTAGTCATCGACCCGTTGTGCAAAAAGGATCCCAAATGTGCTAATGTGGTTTGGACCCCTCTATCAAAAGAGTCTCAATTATGTGGGCGGGTGTGGTCAAGGGGCAGGAAGGCGACCGGAAAACCCTTCATGGCTGACACTATGGCTGAAACGCTGAACAGAGTTGTAGTGGTGGACTGGGACCCGCACTGTGATGAGGGTAGGCCAGTTTATAGGGAGGACGCTGAGCTAGGAGAAGGGCGCAGGAAGGTGGAGGCAGAAGCAGCACGACAGATGGAGAACCAAGGACGGAGGACTGAGATCACAAGATGCCGTTAAGAGAAGACAGAAGGAGCAGCTTCGTCGGGCAAAAGACGGGAGAACACCAGGAATTCTGAAGGAGCGATGAGAGGAGGAGACACAACCCTCATCGAGACTGGAAGAGGTGCCAGAGAATGAGGCGTGCCGGGGAGCCAAAACAATTAACAAAACAATAATTAAAACATTAGCGAAAAGAAATAAACCGGGATACAGGGGAAAGGTATAAAGAAACAAGCAATGGCTGCGAAATCTAATAATAAAAAAAAACAAGCTCTCGGCATTGCTGTGGCAGGGGGGTGGGCGGGGGAGCGGCAGCCTTTGAAGTCTGATGCCGAGGCTCAGACACATGGTGGTGTGCGAGCTGCTTCCTTTCAAGTCTGATGTTTGGCAGGGGAGCAAATGGCGAGCATGTGCCCGTCGCACATGCACTGGCCTTAATCCGTATTCCAAAGCCCTCTTGGTAGGATTTTCTGGTGCCCCTCTATATCTCTCGCCAGCAATGCGCAAGCGCATTGGCAGGCGAGACCTAAAAAGGTAGTTTAAAACAAGCAATAGGTCTCGCATTAGGAAAGTTTGAGCTATTGGTATTGTAAATGTCAATTTTTTTTGATATGTGTTGGCTTTGAAAATATAAAGATTAATAGCATTGTTATTCACAAAGCCAATAGCTTACACTATCCTAATGCGAATCCTATTGGCTATGGCAATGCTTGTTGGTAGCAAGCAAGGACAGTGCTGTTGTGGTGCTGAGTGATAATGTGGTTGGGCTGAGTGATGTGGTGGTGTCCCCGAGTGATGTGAAGGTGTCCCCGAGTGATGTGGTGGTGTCCCCGAGTGATGTGGAGGTGTCCCCGAGTGATGTGGAGGTGTCCCCGAGTGATGTGGAGGTGTCCCCGGGTGATGTGGAGGTGTCCCCGAATGATGTGGAGGTGTCTTTGAGTTATGTGGCGCTGCCCCTGAGTGATGTGGTGTCCCCGAGTGATGTGCTGGTGTCCCCGAGTGATGTGGTGGTGTCCCCGAGTGATGTGATGGTGTCCCTGGGTGATGTGGTGGTGCCCCTGAGTGATGTGGTTGTGTCCCCGAGTGATGTGGTGGTGTTCCCGAGTGATGTGGTGGTGTCCCTGAGTGATGTGGTGTTGCCCCTGAGTGGTGCCCCTGAGTGGAAGTGATATCAAAACCCATCGAACATCACAAGTGTTTAAAAAAATTGAAACCGTGTCACGAGTCGGCAAATGAAATACGCGTGTTTCCTGCAACTTCATAAAGCACAAGTTGCACTACTCTTCGTTCTAGAAAAGGATTAAGAAATTCCTACAATGAAATCAGGCGGCTCGCGCCTGACTTGCTCCGATAGGAGAAGCCAAGTTTAAACAGTGTACAGATAGATGACACAAGTCCAATGATTTAATGATTGAAACTTGAAATCACAAGCCTTGAAGTAAATCAGATTTGCTGCACAGGAGGCTGATAACACATGAACTTCTCTCACTTAAAAAAAAGTGCAGTGAAACATTGTTACTTTCTTTTAGTTTCAGAAATGGGTTAAGAATTCTCATGTATGAACACGCGCGCCTTACTTGGGTCCAATTTACGGCACATGCTGACTCGGTTTAAACAACATCGGAGGTACCCTCACGCCGCTTTGTACTCTAGGCTTCCTGCGCGCTGCACTACATTAGCCGCGCTGCTGGCTTTTAAACTTACCTATTTTACTATTTCTGTTTGTTTGAGTTGCTTTCCCTTGCTTTTAATCGGGACTCATTCCCCCCCCTCACTTGCAGCTTAATTGTTTTGTGCACCGCTGTTTAGCGGTCCGGTTCCTGGGGTGGGGAACTTCAGGCGCCATCTTAGGGTGGTTGGGACAATCAGCGGGCGCCATTTGCGAGTGGTCTAGCGCTCCGGCAGCCTCGAGGGACGCATACTTAAAGCTCCCCTCAACGTGCAGCGGTTTGGTTTCGTGCAGCGGGCGCGCCTTCCCTGCGCCTGAGTCGTGCCAGAGTCCTGCCAGTCTGCGCCCGTCAGCGCTAAGGAGGCGCAGATCGTGGCAGGACTCCAAGCTCTAGTCTTCTTGCCATGTCGTCACCTATTTTTACTTACTTAAGGGAGGAACTGCTGGCCATCCGAGGTCGGATTACTAACTGCGGCCATCCACCTGTGGGTCCGCTATGTGGTCCCTACCGGTGTTTATGTGGAGGATGGTCCTTGGATACTCCTGCCCTTATTCGAACTCAGGAGTTGCCATCTTCACACAAAGGTACGGTAGGATTGCGTGATCTTAGCGTTTGGAATCTAAATGTTAGATCACTGGTTAAGCATCATCTGGAGGTATATGACCTCATCGAGGACGAGACTCCTGACTTGTTTTTCTTGACTGAAACTTGGCTGTAGGACACGGATACTTCCATCCTCAACTTGGCCTTTCCCCCTGAATATTCCATCTTCACGCTTAACCGTGCTACTAGGGGGGGAGGCATTGCGATGGTCTTTAAGTCATGCTATCCGTGCGAGTGGAAGGTCTTAAAACTCCCAGGATGTGAGAGTGCTCTTTTTAAAGTTTCGATCAGCCATCACTTTACCTTCTCTGGCATGCTGATATATCGCCCACCAGGCTGTGACTCTGCTTTCAGGGCAGCTCTCCCGGACTTAATTAGCACAGAGGCACTAGGATGTGCTAATTTTAATATTCTTGGGAGACCTCAATCTCCACTTTGACTGCCCGATCTCCCCTTTTATCAGCAGTATTTTGGCTGATTTAGAGGCCTTGCAACTTACCCAGCTGGTCACATCTCCTACACATAGGGGTGGGCATACTCTTGATCCTTTTTTTACCAACTTAGAGGGAGCTAGAGTTCTATGCCCTACCCAGATCGTCTGGACAGACCATATGCTGGTGAAAATGCTATGCCCCATACATGAGCCTCCTTTTATCCCTAAGGATAGAATGGTATTTAGGCCACACAGGAACAAACTGAGATTGGAGGAATTTTACCATCCGTTGGGCCCCTTCACTGATGTTGAACGCGGATATGATCTTTTCTGCGAGTGGATCACCCACGCTCTTGATTCTTTGATCCCCTTGGTACGGTCTAAGTGTCACTCGAAAGAGCCTAGTCCCTGGAATGACAACTCTTTAGCGCTTCTTAAGAAAGCCTGTAGACAGGCTGAGAGGGTGTGGCGGAAATCGTCCGATCCCAAAATGAAGGCCTCCTACCTCGCTAAAATCAAAATTTACCATAGGGCTGTGTGTAGAACACGAGCAGCCTTCTATGCACAAGAATTTCGGAACAGCCCGAACCCATCGAAACTCATATTTAAGGTGCTAAAGGACCTGATGACTAAGAGGGCAACAACAGCGGAAATTTGTTCGGACTCCCATTGCGAGGATCTGGCCTCTTTCTTTCTTGAGAAAGTTCAAGCCATCTATCGCACATTTCCGAATGGCTCCCCTATCCCGGAGCAGGTCAGCTGTATCCTGGGAGGATGTGAGTCTCTTACTACTCTGCCGCCTTATCAAAAGAGGCCTTTAACACCTTGAGCCTTAAAATTAAATCAGGATCTCCTGCAGATCCGATGAAACCGGCTCAGCTCAGGAATATGTCACCGTTATGCCGTACTCCGGTGCTTTCCTTGATCAACTTGTCTCTATCTTCAGGTGTAGTTCCTATTAGGTGGAAACAGGCCGTTGTTACACCTATCTTGAAGAAGGCTACCCTTGACCCCCTTAAACCCGAGAACTACCGCCATATTTCCTTGCTTCCTTGGGCTGCGAAAGTTGCCGAGGCCCATGTGAACGGAATTCTTTCTGACCACCTCACTAGGGCTAACCTCCTCGATACCACCCAGAACGGTTTCCGTGCGGGCCACAGCACGGAGACGGCCCTACTCTCTATGGTCGAACATCTGCGTTCTGTGCTTGATGCGGGTCGGACGGCGGCACTGTTGCTATTAGATCTTAGTGCCGCCTTCAACACTATCTCGCACAGGATTTTGCTTCAGCGCCTAGAAGAAGTGGGTGTCACGGATTCCGCCCTATGCTGGTTTCGTTCTTTTCTTGCCGAACGGTCTTTTAAGGTGGTGATCCCGCCCGGCCAGTCTATATCTTATCCATTGAATCTGGGGGTCCCACAAGGCTCTTCGTTAAGTCCCACTCTTTTCAACCTTTACGTGAGGCCGCTAGCTGCGGTCGTCAAGCAATGGGGCTTGACGATGGTATCATACGCAGACGACACGCAGCTGGCGGTCACGCTGAGTGGGGACTCTGATATGGAGGCCCCCAGGTTCCGAGACGGACTATGGGCAGTGGCTAACTGGATGAATTCAACTGTCTACAGTTAAATGCCAAAAAGACCGAGGTTATGGTGGTCGGCAAGCTGGCGGAGTTATGGGGTGACCGGTGGTGGCCTCCTGAATTGGGTGTGACCCCCCTCTCATGCATCGGAGATAAAAAACCTAGGGGTCTGGCTCGATCCGACCCTTAGTTTCATCTGTCACACCAAGAAGGTGGCGGCCACCTGCTACAGCATTATCAGAGGTTTAAGACCTATCCTGAAATTCTTCGACGCTCCCACCAGGCAACTCGTGGTTCAAGCCTCAGTGTTGTCCCGGCTGGATTATGCTAGCTCGCTTTTGGCGGGAATTAATCAGTCGGAACTCACCCGGCTGCAGCGAGTTCAAAATGCTGCAGCCAGAGTGGTGATAGGTCTGCCAAGGCAGTGCTCGGTCTCTAATACGCTGCACTCTCTCCACTGGCTCCCTGTGAACCAGAGGATCAAATTCAAGGTACTATGCCTTGCCTTTAAAATCCTCAAGGGTTCAGCCCCCCAAATACTGGAGAACTTGTTGGTACCATATGTACCCTCGTGAACCCTCAGATCTCTGGGCCAAAACCTGGCAGCTGTCCCGCGCTTCAGGTTGAGTAGAGCCGGTGGCCGCTCCTTTCGGGTGTTAGCGGTGAAATGGTGGAATTCTCTCCCCCCTCACACTCGGGCTCTTTAAGTCCTTCTGCAGTTTAGACGCGCCATTAAGACTATTTTATTTGTCTAGCTTTTATTTTTTGTATTCTGCTGTTCCCTCTTTCTGGCTTTTGACTAAGTTGTGTTTTGTGTACCTTGTTAAGCGCCAGGACGCCCCTTTGCTGGGGCAGCTGTGTGCGGTATAAGTGTGAATAACATAACATAACATCGAAGACAAATGTTCAAGTAAGCAAATATATTGCATAATAATATTGCAATCAATAAGAAAATGTAACACATCGGAAAGTGGAGGACTTACAGCAGACAACATTTCTTTAAACAATTCCTGTTGTTTAGGTCACAAGGTCAGAAGCACGAAGGTCGCGCTGAAGAAGCAAACGTGTAGACAGAAAATTGATGCCCCTATTTAAAACAAGCTCTCGGCATTGCTGTGGCGGGGGGTGGGCGGGGAACGGCAGCCTTTGAAGCCTGATGCCGAGGCTCAGACAAATGGTGGTGGATAGATAGATAGAGTGAGGGCGATAGATAGAGTGAGGGCGATAGATAGATAGATAGAGTGAGGGTGATAGATGGAGGTGTGGAGAAAGAGGTAGAGAGAGAGAGGTAGAGAGTGGGGTGTAGAGAGTGTGGGGTGTAGAGAGTGTGGGGTGTAGAGAGTGTGGGGTGTAGAGAGAGTGGGGTGTAGAGAGAGTGGGGTGTAGAGAGAGTGGGGTGTAGAGAGAGTGGGGTGTAGAGAAAGTGGGGTGTAGAGAGAGAGGGGTGTAGAGAGAGAGGGGTGTAGAGAGAGAGGGGTGTAGAGAGAGAGGGGTGTAGAGAGAGAGGGGTGTAGAGAGAGAGGGGTGTAGAGAGAGAGGGGTGGAGAGAGAGAGGGGTGGAGAGAGGGGTGTGGAGAGGGAGGGGTAGAGAGAGGGGTGTAGTGAGAGGGGTATAGAGAGAGAGAGGTGTAGAAATAGAGGGGGTGTAGAGAGAGTGGGGGTGTAGAGAGTGGGGGTGTAGAGAGTGGGGGTGTAGAGAGTGGGGATGTAGAGAGTGGGGGTGTAGAGAGTGGGGATGTAGAGAGTGGGGATGTAGAGAGTGGGGATGTAGAGAGTGGGGGTGTAGAGAGTGGGGGTGTAGAGAGGGGGTTGTAGAGAGGGGGGTGTAGCGAGAGGGGTGTAGAGAGAGAGGGGTGTAGAGAGAGGGGGGGGTGTAGAGAGAGAGAAGTGCAGAGAGAGGGGTGTAGAGACAGGGGTGTAGAGAGAGTTAAGGAGGTCCTTTATCTAAGATGACTTATTCATTGCACTTCCTTAATTAACTATGCTGGGCCCCAAGTCACAAGAGCCTATTCCGAACTTTTAAAATAAAGTGTTATGGGAAAGAGAAAACACAGTAGCTCCAGTCTACGCCACCAACTAATCATTTCAAATGCATCAGCTGACATGAAAAAACACAAAATGCTAGCTTTGAAACCTATGCATGCATAGATTTTATAGCACAAGCACCAGTGCTGTCAAAGCGCAGGGTCGGAGGAAAAGAGTGTCTTTGGCAGTCCTAAGCATTAGTGCTTTCAGTGGGATGAAATGTTCACGAGCCCACAGAGAGGGGGGTGGCGTTAGTAACTAAAAGAGATGCGGCTGATGGGACAGTAGGGTTGAGAGCAAAAGCGCCGAAGGGGCGCCTGTGTATATGCTGCTAATAATTTAAAAATTGTGCTAAGGTGGTGGAGGGTGAGATAAGCCCGTGCCGGCCGCTTGGAAACTACTGAAAAACACAGCGTGGGGGCATGGCAATCAGCGAAAGTCCAATAGTAAAGTAAAAGCTGGGAGGGAGAGAAAAAGTATAAACCAAAAAGAAACCCAGTACGAATCCAAGATTGAGCAGGTGAAACCTGTGAAATAAAGTTGGTGCATGAGATCTGGTCAGTAGAGTGATAGGAGGGCGGAAAGCTCATACCCGAGGTGCAGAGCGTGTATGTCAGTCCTGCTCGAATCCGAGTGATGCCAAAAGCTGGCATCTAAATGTAGGAGTGTACACTACTACAAATAATAAGAAAGGTGCCATTCAACAGTCACGGGACAATAATAAATAAAACAAACTTTTGGGCGAGGATGCGGCCAAACGGATAGAGCGGTCGAGCTCGGGAAACAGGTTTGCATTGCGTGGCGGCAGCCTTTGAAGTCTGATTGGGGGGGGGGGGGGCGGCAGCCTTTGGAATCTGAGGCGAGGTACAGACAAATGGTCGTGTCACGTGGCTGGTTCGTGCACGCGCCTGTCTCACATGAACTGTGTGTAATCCGCCGTTTTGGTAGAGTTTTCGTACTGCTTACTAGATTCTCGACAAACAACCATTGCTAAAGCAATGCTTTAGGTCGAGAACAAAAAAAGCCTGTCCTTCTCTCTGATCACAATCCACCACTACAGAGCTTGCAGCAGCAGTCTCTATTGTCCAGGAATCCTGGAAATATTGTGTTTCTGCTTTTATAAGCCTCTTCAGAACTGTTATCAGAAAAGTCATGTGAATGACGGAATTTGAAACGCTCCTGATGTCCTCTTTCACACATTAATATACTCGTGCTGTGTAGCACTAGTAAATTAAAACTGAGGTATGAAAAAATTCGCGACCAACAAGAGTGCCAACAGAAACACATTGGAGAGAACTGTCTTATCACATTTAGTGATGCAGTATCTTTCAACATATCTGTGGGCAAAGTAAGATTCGATAGCTACTGAGCCTAAGTTACACTGATTAACAATACTTACAACGGGTGGAAAACTACTATATGTATTGCTGAGGTTTGCATTTCCAGCCTCTCTATGCATGAGTAGACTTAAGTCTGCTGTATTATTTTAGCCTGCCCCAGTCAAATGTGATTGAGCTGTCTTTTCAATTTAAAGTTTTTGTGAGTTAGAAATGTGTTCTGTGCCTCCATCTGCAATGTTTATAGAGGGTAGCTCCAGCCAGTGACTAATTTGTAAAAAAAAAAATACATGCCTGGCCCAAAGTTTTGCTCAAAAGCCCACAACCAGTACTTGTCAATGTTAAGGATGCCAAGTACTAAAGCTATCTAGACTTGATTACACATCATGCCTTTTTCAACCATCATACACTCTCCAACAATTTATCTCACTGTTGCAGGTTCTTTTTCAACATTGCTGGGAAGAGGTGTGGCACAGCGGTCAGGAAGACTAACTGCAGAATACGGGGGCTCACAGTTCGATCCCTGGTGCCGGCGGCAGGTTAGCCCAGCACCATGTGACTCTGGGCAATAGCTTGCTTATTCTTCCCGACAGCCCCCAGCACCTTGACACCCTTGGGTAATTGTTTGCACTTTACAAATTGGGATTTCATTTCATTTCCCATAGTCACTGATTAATTGTTGGCGAAGTCACACCAGGGGTATGGTGGAAAATTAAATGTGATTGCATATTATTTATGTGAATCTATCAGGTCGTGTATCGTGCTCTCAGTAGGTATTCTTTCTGTTCTCCTTTCCTATAAGTGGTGTTTATTTTCAAGGGTGGAAAAGTGTCTACTGAAAAATGATCAAGAAGTGGCAAGTCCTTATTCAGCAAATAGCCGCAGTCCTTCTTTGAATGTCTACTTACCGTACTAGAGGATATATTAAAAACCCTCTCTATTGCATTGTATTGTTTCAAGCTTTTTTTGCAGTCATTTCATTTTTTATTCACTCATTCTCATTTTGGTTTATAAGTTAATATCGCAGTTAAGATTTATTTTTCACCTGATCGGTGGAAGCTGTATCTGAGGGGGATCTAAGACAATGGACCAGAATTTCTGGTTGTCTGCTTCTGCCAGGGAGCACCTCATCAACATGCTTGACAGGCTTAAAATGCTGACCCCTTGACAATGTCCTGCATCCTCAGGATGGGTCTTATCGGGAAGGGTGCATAATCTAGAAACAGACGGTCAATCATGTTAGCTGTGTATTATACTGCACTGGTTATCCTCTAGGCTTCCCATCCAACTCCATACATGCCAACATTTTGAAATAAGAAAGAGGAAGATTTTGAAGAAGAAATCAGGGTACTGTGTTTACCCCATAGACTTTCATTGAAACATAGGCAATTTGACGTGAGAGACTGCTAAAACAAAGTAGTTTTTAGCTGTAAAGAATCGTCAGTCTCCCGCCTGAATCTGGTCTGCTGGCATGTATGTGACTGAAACATTAAAATGACAGATGCTGGATGTCTTCAGTACCACTCTGGAAAGGTCAAAGAGTAAAGTTAACAAGCATTTGCAATGCAATAGGTCACACATTAATTAAGTTTGAGTTATTGGCATTGCTAAATATTGCAACATCAATTGCAACTAAAGTCTATAAATTGTAGGCCAACAATGTTTTTATTTATTTTTGTAGCAATGGTGGCATGCTGTGCTTTAGATGAATATGCTTAAAAGTAAAGTGCGCCATACTGCGATTGCTACAGTAGTTAACTGTGGATGCATTAACAATTGATGTGTGCACTGATGGATGGTGGTGTGTGTTCCTGTAAAAATTGTGCACTGATGGTTGGTGGTGTGTATGCCTGGTGGAAGTGTGCACTGTGGGCTGGTGGTGTGTGTTCCTGGTGGAAGTGTGCACTGACAGCTGGTGGTGTTTGTGCCCGGTGAAAGCGTGCACTGACGACTGATGGTATCTGTGCCTGGTGAAAGTGTGCACTGACGGTGTGGTTGTGTGTGTGGTTGTGTGCGTGTGGTTGTGCATGTGTGGTTGTGTGTGGTTGTGTGTGTGGTGTGTGTGATTGTGGTTGTGTGTGGATGTGTGGTTGTGTGTGTGGTTGTGGTTGGGTGTGTTATGTTTGTGGTTGTGTGTGTGTGGTGTGTGCTTGCGGTTGTGTGCGTGGTTGTGTGTGTGTGTATGGTTGTGTGTGTGGTTGCGTGTATGTGGTTGTGTGTGTGGTTGTGTGTATGTGGTTGTGTGGGTGGTTGTGTTTGGGTGTGTTGTTTTTGTGTGTATGGCTGTGTGTGTGTGTGTGTGTGCTTGTGTGTGGGGTTGTGTGTAGTTGTGGTTGTGTGTGGGTGGTTGTGTGTGGTTTACTGTGTGTGGTTGTGTGTGTAGTTGTGAATGTGTGTGGTTGTGTGTGTGTGGTTGTGGTTGGGTGTGTTGTGTTTGTGGTTGTGGGTTTGCTTGTGTGACCTTGTGGTTATATGTGTGGTTTTCTGTGTGTGGTTGTGTGTGTGGCTGTGTGTGTGTGTTGTGGTTGTGTGTGTTTGTGTGTGGTTGTGTGTGTGCTTGTGGCTGAGTGTGTGGTCGTGTGTCTGGTTGGGTGTGCTTGTGTGTGTGCTTGTTTGTGTGTGTGTGGTTGTGTGTGTGGTTGTGTGTGTGGTTGTGTGCATGGTTGTAAGTGTGGTTGTGTGTGTGTGGTTCTGTGTGTGGTTGTGATTGTGTGTGTTGTGTTTGTGGTTGTTTGTGGTTGTGTGTGTGGTTGGGTGTGTGCTTTTGTGTGTGGTTGTGTGTGTGTGGTTGTGTTAGTGGTTGTGTGTGTTTATGTGTGTGGTTGTGGTTGTGTGTGCAGTTGGTTGTGGCTGTGTGTGTGTGGTTGCGTTTGTGTGTGTGTGGTTGTGTGTGTGACTGTGGTTGTGTGCCTGTGTGGTTGTGTGTGTGGTTGTATGGGTGGTTGTGGTTGTATGTGTGGTTGTGGTTGAGTGTGCGGTTGTGTGTGTGCATGTGGTTGTGTGTGTATGTGTGTTGTTGTGTGTGTGGTTGTGTGTGTGGTTGTGTGTGGGTGTGTGTTGTGTGGTTGTGTGTGGTTGTGTGTGTGTGTGGTTGTTTATGTGTGCTGTGTTTGTGGTTGTGTGTGTGCTTGTGGTTGGGTGTGTTGTGTGTGTGGCTGTGGTTGGGTGTGCTGTGTTTGTGGTTGAGTGGTTGTGTTTGTGCTTGTGGTTGTGTGTGTATTTGTGTGTGTGGTTGTGGGTGTGTGCTTTTGTGTGTGTGCTTGTGTGTGTGGTTGTGTGTGGTTGTGTGTGTGGTTGTGGTTGTGTGGCTGGTTGTGTGTGGTTTACTGTGTGTTGTGTGTGTGGTTGTGTGTGTGTGGTGGTGGTTGGGTGTGTTGAGTTTGTGGTTGTGTGTTTGCTTGTGTGACCTTGTGGTTGTGTGTGGTTGCGGTTGTGTGTGGTTGTGTGTGTGTGGTTATATGTGTGGTTTTCTGTGTGTGATTGTGGTTGTGGTTGTGTGTGGTTGTGTGTGTGCTTTTGGCTGAGTGTGTGGTTGGTTGTGTGTGTGGTTGTGTGTGTGTTGTGGTTGTGTGTGTGTGGTTGGGTGTGTGCTTATCTGTGTGGTTGTGTGTGCAGTTGTGTGGTTGGTTGTGGCTGTGTGTGTGGTTGCGTGTGTGTGTGTAGTTGGATGTGGTTGTGTATGGTTGTGCATGTGGTTGTGTGTGTGTGGTTGTATTTGTGGTTGTGTGTGTATGTGGTTGTGTGTGTGTGCTTGTGTGTGTGGTTGTGTGTGTGGTTGTGGTTGTGTGTGTGGTTGTGGTTGTGTGTGTGTGGTTGTGTGTGTGGTTGTATTTGTGGTTGTGTGTGTATGTGGTTGTGTGTGTGTGCTTGTGTGTGTGTGTGGTGTGTGTGTGGTTGTGGTTGTGTGTGTGCATGTGGTGGTGAGTGTGGTTGTGTGTGTGTGTGTGTGGTTGTGTGTGTGTGGTTGTATGTGTGTGTGGTTGTGTGTGTGGTTGCGTGGGTGTTGGACCCGGCCTCGTGGCGTGGTTCCCCCCCCGCGACTCAGCTCCCCGTTAGCCCAGCTCCATACCTACAAACCTCTAGCTGCCCTGCCCATGTCCGACCAAACGCCCATGGCCCGCAACGGCCTGTCCCCGGCCACCCTTCCAGTCCGCACACCCCAAACCCGCAAGGCACCATAGGCCCATCAGCAGCCATTTTCCCTTCCCGAGATCCGTGATGCCGTGGGCCTAGCATGACCCCAGCCCCAGCGCAGCGTAAGCTCCAGACGCGCCAGACCCCGTTGGGAGGGTGAGGGCTACCCTAGTGAGAGAAGGCGAGGAGTTTCAATGGCACCTCCGGCCTACCCTGAGAGACTGGTTTCGATCACACCTCTGGTCTCCCCCAGTTTCGATGGCACCTCTGGCCTCCCCGAGTGCTGGCTCCAGACCTTCTGGGCGTCTGGGAATTCCCGGACGCATCCTCAAAGGGATCAAAGAACCAACTGCGGGACCTCACCCACGGACCGCCCCCACAGCCACGGACCTCCGCCTACGAGAGTCCGGACATCAAAGGGTCACTGGACTATATCAAGGGTCACCCCTAAACTAGCGGGCAGTTGTATCTTGGACAAGGAAGCCCTGCTGATCTGATCGTGGCTGACTGAACCTCGTGAACTCTTGAGCCCTGCTGACGCTGTCGCGGCTCGTTCTTGGAACTGAACCATTGGAGCCCTGCTGACCTCGTCGCGGCTCGAGCTTGAATCTTGAAGACCTCTACCGAACCTTCTGAGCCCTGCTGACGTGGTCGCGGCTCCTCCCGAACTTCCTCCAGAGCGAGCCCTGCTGAAGCTGTCGCGGCTCGAGGAGCATTCTAGTCCGGCTGGACTATCGAAGTTACCCACCCGAGAAAACCATCCTACGTACTGGCCTACGAGGCTAAGACTGTCCCGATAACCCCTCCCTAAAGACTTGAGACTCTCTGCGATCCCTCGATCGTTGGACATAAGTGTGATATTACTTTTCTTCGTGATTATAAAGAAGTTAATAACTAATCCTTCGGTGTTGTGTCTGTTCATAAGTGTGGTGTGGTCCTCGTGTGTACGATTCGCTACTTGAGGTCTGCCCCGGTGGAGATCCCTCACAAGGCTCAGCATTATTGGTGGGAGAGATGGGTCACGGAGGAGTTGGGTAGACATAACCCGACCTCTGGGATCGCCCCTTCTAACAGTGGGGCTGTGTGTGTGTGTGGTTGTGTGTGTTGTGTTTGTGGTTGTGTGTGTGGTTGTTGTTGGGTGTGTTGTGTGTGGGGTTGTGTTGGATTTTGTGTGTGGCTGTGGTGGGGTGTGCTGTGTTTGTGGTTGTGTGTGTGGTTGAGTGGTTGTGTGTGTGTGTGGTAATGTGTGTGTGTGTGTGTGGTTGTGTATGTGGTTGTGGTTTTGTGTGTGGTTGTGTGTGTGGTTTTATGGTTGTGGTTGTGTGTATGTGTGGTTGTGAGTGTGGTAGTGTGTGGTAGTGTGTGGCTGTGTGTGTGGCTGTGTTTGTGGTTGTGTGTGTGGTTGTGTTTGGGTGTGGTTGTGTGTGTGGTTGTGTGTGTGGTTGTTTATGTGTGTGGTTGTGTGCTTGTGTGTGTGTTTGTGTGTGGTTGTGTGTGTGGTTGCATGTTTGCGTGTGTGGTTGTGTGTGTGGTTGTGTGTGGATGTGTGATTGGTTGTGTGCGTGTGTGCGTGTGTGTGTGTGTGTGGTTGTGTGTGTGTGTGTGGTTGTGTGCATGTGGTTGTGTGTGTGGTATGGTTGTGTGTGTGTGGTATGGTTGTGTGTGTGGTTGTGTGTGGTTGTGTGTGTGGTTGTTTGTGGTTGGGTGTGGTTGTCGTGTGTGGGTGTGGTTGTGGTTGTGTATGTGTGGTTAGGTATGTGGTTGTGTGTGGGTGTGTGTGGTTGGGTGTGGTTGGGTGTAGTTGTCGTGTTTGTGGGTGTGTGTGTCACAAAGTTATACAGATTGACTAACCTTAAGCATCAGGTACAGCAGGAGCGATGTGGTTGCTAGTTTCTCTCCTCCCTAGATACGGCACCTCAAGTGAGTCACTCTCCTATGAGGACCTCACCCAGGGAAGGGGAAAAGGGGAGAAATAAAGCCCAGGCCGCTGGTGACCAGTCCTTGGGTCAAGTCAAAACGTACAACCGTTTGGTCACCCATTTCTACTGGCCCCACATGCGCTCTGATGTGGAGGCCCACTGCAGATCCTGTCCCACGTGTCAGGCCAGCGGAAAGAGCGGAGGAAGGCGCAAGGCCCCCCTCCAACCCTTCCCCGTGGTCAGTACCCCCTTTGAGAGGGTGGGAATCGATATTGTGGGGCCCCTTGATCCCCGAACGTCCTTAGGACACCGGTTCATTCTGGTCCTGGTGGACCACGCCACCCGATATCCCGAGGCCATCCCCCTCCGAACGGTGACGGCCCCCTTAGTGGGGCGGGCCCTCATGGGGATCTTCTCCCGGGTGGGGTTCCCGCGAGAAGTAGTGAGCGACAGAGGAACGAACTTCATCTCGAAGTATATGAAGTCTCTCTGGCAACAGTGCGGGGTGACGTACACGTTCACCACCCCATACCACCCCCAAGGTAACGGCCTGGTCGAGCGGTTCAACCGCACCCTCAAGGGGATGATCATGGGTCTCGAGGAATCTCTGAGGCGCAAGTGGGACGTCCTCCTCCCCTGCCTCCTGTTCGCGTACCTCGAAGTCCCCCAGAAGTCCCTGGGGTTTAGCCCCTTTGAGCTGCTCTACGGGCACCCCGTCCAAGGACCTCTCAGCCTGGTCAAGGAAGGGTGGGAGACGACGTCCTTGGAGCCCCACCAGATGTGTTTCAATACATTCTGGCTCTTCGAAACCAGACTCAGAAGTTCCGAGAGCTGGCCGAGGCAAACCTCGAGGCCAGCCAAGAAGAGATGAAAAGATGGTATGACCAGAATGCCACTCTGGTCGAGTTTCAGTCCAGACAACAGGTCTGGGTGATGGCCCCTGTGGAACCATGTGCCGGACAAGTGGACAGGTCCCTTCAAGGTGGTGGAACGAAAGAGCCAGGTTACCTACCTCGTCGATGTACAGTCCCCGAGGAACCCCTTGCGAGTTCTTCATGTGAACCGCCTAAAACCCCACTTCGTGCGGTCCGAGTTGAGTTTACTCCTCGCCACCGACGACGCAGCAGAAGAAGAGACGGATCCCCTCCCCGATCTCTTGTGTACGAAGGAAAAAGATGGCTCCGTAGAGGGAGTGAGTCTCACCCCCTCCCTTACCCCTGAGCAGCGCGAAGACTGTCGCCAGTTATTGGGACAGTTCTCTGACCTTTTCTCCCTCTTCCCCGGAGTCACCAGTTGGTGCGTCCATGATGTGGACACTGGGGACAGCCCTCCGGTACGGCACAGGGCCTACCGCGTTCCCGACCGAGTGCGAGCCTGCATCAAGGCCGAAGTCGCCAAGATGCTAGCCCTGGGAGTGGTCGAAGCCTCCGACAGCCCATGGGCCAGCCCTGTGGTGCTGGTTCCCAAAGCTGCGGCCCCTGGCGTTGTCCCGGAGCTGAGGTTCTGTGTGGACTACTGAGGGCTCAACGCAGTCACCAGAACCAACGCTCACTCCATTCCTCGGCCAGACGAGCTCATTGACCGTCTAGGGTCTGCTCGATACCTCAGCACTTTCGACCTGACCAGTGGATACTGGCAGATCGCCCTGACGGAAGGGGCCCGAGAGAGGTCCGCCTTTTCCACCCCGGATGGTCACTACCATTTCCGGGTGATGCCCTTCGGAATGAAAAACGCCCCCGCCACCTTCCAGAGACTGGTGAACCAGGTACTGGCCGGGTTGGAAGAATTCAGTGCCGCCTATCTGGACGATATTGCGGTATTCAGCTCCCACTGGACCGAACATCTCCTCCACCTGCGGGAGGTTTTGTTAGCCCTACAGTGGGCGGGTCTCACCATCAAAGCCAGCAAATGTCAAATCGGACAGGGGTCCGTGGTCTACCTGGGGCACCAGGTCGGCAGTGGCCTCGTAGCACCCCTCCAACCTAAGATTGATGCGATCGTGGCCTGGGAGGCCCCCTCCACCCAAACGGAGGTGCGAGCGTTCCTAGGGCTCACGGGGTACTACCGAAGATTCATAAAGGGGTATGGCAGCATCGTAGTGCCCCTCACGGAGTTGACCTCCAAAAACCAACCAAGGAAAGTTAGCTGGACCCCTGCCTGCCAAGAGGCATTCAAAGCCCTGAAATACGCCATATGTACTGCCCCTGTGTTGCAGGCCCCCGACTACTCCAAAGAGTTCGTGGTCCAAACGGACGCATCCGAGCATGGCATCGGGGCCGTCCCGTCCCAGATGAACGAAAAAGGCCTGGATCAGCCAGTGGCCTTCATTAGCCGGAGGTTACTCCCTCGAGAACAAAGGTGGAGCACCATCGAGCGGGAGGCCTTCGCGGTGGTTTGGGCCCTGAAGAAGCTGAGGCCCTACCTGTTCGGTACTCACTTCCGGGTCCAAACCGACCACCGACCCCTCCGGTGGCTAATGCAAATGAGAGGGGAGAATCCCAAATTGCTGCGATGGTCCATCTCCCTCCAGGGGATGGTTTTCACTGTTGAACACCGGCCAGGTGTTGACCACGCCAACGCCGACGGCCTCTCCCGATTCTTCCGCCTCAGCGAAGAAAACCCCCAAGGGGATGGGTAGTTCTCTCCGTCTTTCAGCTGGGGGGCACGGGTGTCAGACCTGGCCTCGTGGCGTGGTTCCCCCCGCTACTCAGCTCCCCGTTAGCCCAGCTCTGTACTTGGAAACCCCTAGCTACCCTGCCCATGTCCGACCAAACGCCCACGGCTCGCATTGGCCTGTCCCCGGCCACCTTCCCAGCCCGCGCGCCCCAACCCCACCAGGCCCCGTAGGCCCACCATCAGCCTTTTTCCCTTCCCCGAGATCCCTGACTCCGAGGGCCTAGCATGACCCCAGCCCCCGTTGGGAGGGTGAGGGCTACCCTAGTGAGAAGAGACAAGGAGTTTCGATGGCACCTCCGGCCTCCCTTTAGAGACTGTTTTCTGTCACACCTCTGGCCTTCCCCTGGGGGCCAGTTTCGATTGCACCTCTGGCCTCCCCGAGTGCTGGCTCCAGACCCGCTGGGCGTCTGGGAATTCCCGAACGCATCATCAAAGGACCAACCGCCGGACCTCGCCCACGGGCCGCCCCCAAAACCTCGGACCTCCGCCTGCGAGGGTCCGGACATCAAAGGGCCACTGGACTATATCAAGGCCCGCCCCTGAACTAGCGGGCAGTTGTATCTTGGACAAGAAAGCCCTGCTGATCTGATCGCGGCTGAACTGAACTTGGTAAACTCTTCGAGCCCGGCTGACGCTGTCGCGGCTCACCCCTGGAACCGGAACATCGGTGCCCTGCTGACCTCGTCGTGGCTCAAGCTTGAAACCCTGAAGATTTGCATCGAACGTTCTGAGCCCTGCAGACGTGGTCGCGGCTCCTCACGAACTAACCTCCGGATCGAGCCCTGCTGACTTCGTCGCGGCTCGAGGAGTACTCTAGTCCGGCTGGACTATCGACACTACCAACACGAATTGAGTCATCCTCAAGTGAGTAAGACCTCCAGTGCGTCTACCATCTTCCGTAACCCCCCGGCTCGAGGATTGAGAGCTGTGCGCAGGGTACGCTACGTACTGGCCAAAGAGACTAAGACTGTCCCGCTACCCCTTCCCTGAAACCTTGAGACCTTGGCGATCCCTGGATCGTGTGTACATAAGAGTGCTAATTCTTTTCTCTGATTATAAAGAAGTTGATATCGAAAACCCACGGTGTGGTGTCTGTTCATAAGTGTGGTGTGGTCCGCGTGTGTACGATTCAATACTTGAGGTCTCCCCCGGCGGGGATCTCTCGTTAAGGCTCTGCATTATTGGCGGGAGAGGCGGGTCACGGAGGAGCCGGGTAGACATAACCTGGCCTCTGGGATCGCCCTTCCAACAGGCAACACCACAGGTGACAAGCACCGAGGGCTTACCGAGGGAAACAGATATAGGAAACAGGAAGAAGAAAGTAGGAGACAGTGAGAACAGACTACACAGCAAGCATTCTGGGACCTGTAGTCTCACTAAATGTGCCTAAAGCGTGGCAGAACCCCCTCTCAATGACCACATCCCGGCGGTCCACCAGGTTTCGAAGGGTATCCGGAGTGGAAACATCTCAACAACCCAGGACAATGCAAATTAGCGAGAGGTTCCCAAGAGCGCTCCTCAGGTCCATATCCCTTCCAGTCAATCAGATATTACAAGGCACCGCTCACCCGTCTGGAGTCGAGTACTGCTCTCACCTCATACTCGACATCCCCTTCAATGTCCAAAGGCTGGGGTCTTGCTACAGACCTTGTACCCTGCACATGCGGCTTCAACAGGGACGCATGGAACACAGGATGAATGTGCCAGGAAGAAGGTAGCTTCAATTTCATGGCTACAGGGTTAACCACGAACATGATGGGATACGGACCCACAAACTTAGGTTGCAAACGTGTGTTTCCCTTAAACTTCAAGTGTTTGGTACTCAACCACACCTTATCACCCACTGAATATGCTGGCTCTGGAGTTCTCTTTTTGTCGGCCTGTGCTTTGTCGCGGTTTCTGGCTGCCGCCAAATGCTCTTTAGCATCCTGCAAAACAGACAGTAAATGCTCATGATGTTGTTGTATGGTAGGATGGGAAGAAGGACATGATTGTTAAAAAGGCAGGGAATTGGGGTGATAACCAGTAAGGCAAAAGAAGGGCGAGCATCCCAAGGAAGAATGAGTAGTGTTATTGTAGGCGAAATCCGCCATCCACAACAACGTTATCCATTCCTCTTCTTGTTGAAGGGTAAAGCATCTCAAATACTGCTCTAGCGTCTGATTAAGTCTTTCCGTTTTACCATCCGTCTGCGGATGGTAGCTCGTTGATAATCGAGCATCAATTTTCATAACGTCACACAGGGCCTTCCAGAATTTAGAGGTGAACTGTGTTTCTCTGTCCGTAATAAGAACAGAAGTAACCCCATGTAAACGTACCACATTTTGCAAAAAGACTATGGCCAATTCTCCTGACGTGGGTAACTTAGTCGGTGCTATGAAATGACCCATCTTGGTGAGATGGTCTACAACCACTAGAATAGTGTTGTTGCCGAAACTGAGAGGCATTTCTACAGTAAAGTCCATTAATACCGTATGCCATGGAGCTGGCGGTATCGGTATAGAACGTAGCAATCCACTACTTTGGTGCTGTGCTTTAGCTTGAATGCATATGTGACATCTGGCAACGTACTCTTCAATGTCTTTCCGTATCGTTTCCCACCAAAAGTACCTAGATGTGGTCTGTAACGTTTTGTGTATTCCTGGGTGTCCACTCAAGGAGGAATCATGTGTCCATTGCAGAACTTGAATCTGTAATGCATGCTCAGGATGATACAACTGTTTGTCTCTGAAGAGGAGCTTGCCTCTCGATATCCTCTGTAAGGGTTCTTTGGCTATCCAAGATTGTGCCTCCACCAAGTCACTTTTCTCTTCAACTTGTCTCAAGATTTCTGAGGGACATGTAATAGCTGATACGGACGGACTGAATGATGCCTTGTTTAGAAGGAAGGGAGGGTCTTCTACATCTGAAGGTTGATCCCGTAATACTGATTCCGGTCTTGATAAGGCATCTGCTTTGTCGTTTTGTGGGCCTGGATGGTACTTTATCACAAAGTCAAAATCGGAGAAAAACAAGGACCACCGTAACTGGCGAGGTGTTAACGCCTTCGCACTCTTCAAGAAAAGGAGATTATGGTGGTCAGTAAAGATTTCAACAGTGTGTCTGGCCCCCAAAAGATGATGTCGCCATTCCTCACACACTCGCATTATGGCCAACAATTCCTTGTCTGTGATGCTATAGTTCATCTCACTGGAGGACAATTTCCTGGAGAAGTAGGTTACCGGATGGAGTTGGCCAGTGTCCGGATTTCTTTGCGATAGAATGCCTTCAATAGCATAATGAGAGGCATCAGATTCCATCACGAATGGATGACTGGCATCTGGGTGGCATAAGATGGGGGCAGTAGTAAAATGGGCCTTCGACGCCTGGAAAGCCTGCTCAGCAGGATCTGTCCACTTGAAGATCGCTCCTTTCTTCAATAGATGAGTTAAGGGTTGGATGATTCTGAAGAAATCTTTAATGAATCAGCGATAAAAGTTTGCAAAGCCTAGGAAGCTCTGCAAAGCTTTCACACAGGACGGAGATTCCCATTGGATAATGGCTTGAATCTACTTGTGGTCCATCTGTAACCCATTCGGACCAATGATGTAACCAAGAAATTCCACTTCTGTGGTATGAAAGAGGCATTTCTCCAATTTGGCGAATAACTCATGTTGTTGCAGCCTTTCCAACACTTCCATCACATGCCTAACATGGTCTTCTCGTGTGGCAGAGTAAATGAGAATATCATCGATATAGACGATACATGAATCGTCCAGCAAGCCCCTCAACACCTCATCCATGAAGAATTGGAATGCCGCGGGGGCATTGCACAGGCCAAAGGGCTTGACCTGGTACTCGTAGAGCCCGTATTTCGTGCGGAAAGCAGTCTTCCATTCATCTCCACGACGGACCCTCACAAGATTATACGCACCACGCAGGTCAAGCCTGGTAAATATTTTTGCGTCTTTCAGCTGGTCCAATAGAACAGGTATTAAAGGGAGAGGGTACCTGTTTGTTCTGGTTACTCTATTGCTGGACCTGTAATCAATGCATGTTCGCAAGCCCCCTTCCTTCTTTGGAATGAAGAACAGGGGTGACGAGGCATGGGACGTAGAGGGACGTATGAATCCCGATTCTAATAGTTTCTTCAAGTATTGCTGCAGATAGATGTTCTCCGCCTCTGTAAGGGCATATATCCTGCTACAAGGAATGCTGGCCCCTTGTTCCAGGTCTATCACACAGTCATAATCCCTGTGTGGGGGTAACTTGCTGGCTTCTTTCTCGTTAAAGACATCCTGGTACCTCCTGTAGACCTCAGGAAGGGTAGAGATAGCATTCACACTCCAGGTCCTTCCTCCACTTGCCAGAGTACTTGCAGGGGTTTCCATCCGGATTTCCTCATGAATGCAAGGAAGGGGACAATGGTCAGCACAGTAATCCGAATTTAAGGTGATGGTACGAGCAGCCCATTTCACTACTGGATCGTGCAGCGTCAACCACAGCATACCCAAGATTAACTTAAACTGAGGAGCATCAATTAAATCAAAGGAAATGAGTTCGTAATGGTTTTGTCCTACTTGCATAACCAACTGGCGTGTATGATAACATACTGGCCCAGATATTAAATCAGACCCATCAACAGCTTTCACAGCTTCAGGAATTTATTTCTGGATACACGGGACTCCCAATCTTTTGGCGTATTGAAGATCTATGAAATTGCCCGTAGCTCCGCTATCCAACATTGCGTGTACCATCACGGGTGTTTCCCCTGGCCATTTTATGATAACAAATAAGTTCATATGGGGCACAGCCGGTTGCATCGTGTTAGCTACAGCGTGGTAGACCTCTTTCTCCATGCTCTGGCTCAAACAAGGGGTCTCTGACTCGTTTGAGCATTCTCGTTTCCCGAGGCATTGACAGGATATTCTACCACAGGAATATTTCTAGCACCTTTGTTTTTTGCTCTACAATCTTTGATAAAGTGCCCAGGCTTTCCACAATACATGCAGAGTTTCTGATTGCGTCTTCGAGTACGCTCTTCCGGACTCAAAGGGCCCCTTATTCCTGCTATTTGTATAGGTTCTGTAGTATCTGTGGAAGGAGCACTTTCCAATGCTGCTCGAGGTTTGGATGTTGGAAAGCGTAGTTCATATCGAAATTTATCCCCTTTGCGTTCCTGCAGTCTGTGATCCAGCTGTACGGTGAGATCTATTAACTCCTCACAAGTAGTAGGCAAAGTCACCACCTGGGCCAGAACGTCCTTCAACTCCCCTTTTTAATTCCTGATAGAACAAGGAGACTCTCTTTTTGGATGGCCAATCAGTTTCAACAACAAGACGGTTAAAATTGGTTATATAGGACAACAAATCCTGCGATCCCTGTTTAAGCGTAATCAGCTCCCTATCTAAGGATAGCATATGAGCCTTGCGATCAAAAAGCTTACGCATTTCTTCACAAAACTCCTTGAAATCATTCAAGACTGGATCATTCCTTTCTATCAAAGGAAACGACCAACTTGCCGCATTACCCCCTAAATACGACAACATAAACGCCGTCTTGGAATGATCGTCAGGAAAGACAGTAGGTTTGCACATGAAATACAACCTACACTGTCCCAGAAATGTACTGAATTTCTTAGGATCCCCTAAGAACTTTTCCGGGGGTGCCAATGGTAACTGTACTGGTTGTATAACTTGAATGGTGGAAGGACCTTGGACTTCCTGGGTTATGGAGGTTTGTGTTTGCAGGGGAGGAGATAGTGTGGCGTCTCTGATGTAATGGGGTCCTCTAGAACTAGTGGGACTGGAACGTGCTATTCCCGCTACCTCATGTTGAAGGGTACTCATTTCGTTCCTCATCTCGTGGTTCTCCCCTCTTACTGCATCTACTTCCACGCGCAATGCGCTAAGGGCTTCTAACATAGACGTCAGGACTGTGTTGGTGTCCATCGCTCAGGCCGTATTAGAACGTAGGCTTGTCACTCTGTCACAAAGTTATACAGATTGACTAACCTTAAGCATCAGGTACAGCAGGAGCGATGTGGCTGCTAGTTTCTCTCCTCCCTAGATACGGCACCTCAAGTGAGTCTTACATATAACACTCTCCTATGAGGACCTCACCCAGGGAAGGGGAAAAGTGGAGAAATACAACATAAAGGACTGGCAGCCATAAACCATCTACAGGGCTCGACCACAGAAGAAACACTATGCATTATTATTATTATTATTATGTTTCTTATATAGCGCCTGAATCGACCCCCGAAGGGGTATCTCCGCGCTTGCCTTGGGAACCCGTCCTGGCTTTTCCCTGTGAGATAGCCCCTACAGGGTATCCCCAAGGTGAAAGCCAGGCATCCCGCCGCGGGGGGCCGTTGTGGAGATTAAGCAAGCTTAATGCCCAGAGTTGCAGAGTGTGAACCCATGATTAGGTCAGGCACCGAAGCGAGAATTATCGAGTCCATGGACATTTGAGCTCAAGACCCTGCCGCGTCGGGAATTGAACCCTGGTCCCGGGTCTGACCTCTGCTTCAGGGTCTGCCTGCTCTAACCAGTGAGCCACACTTCTCCTGCATAAAGACACAAAGACAAGAATAATAACACTCTTCCCTGCAGTATACTAACACATATATATGAAGGTGTAGAATATAACTTACATTACAAGGCTGCCGCAATCATCCAATCAGAAAAGGGCAAAAATAGGAAAAAATAAAGTAAAAAGCAAATGAAAACAGGGAACTGCCCAAGAACCCCAGTTCTGGAAAGATAATGATACTTTCTCTGTAATATCCATCAGGCAATAGAGAAACGCTACTTATCTTCTTTCAATATGGTCTCCGTTTTGTTCAGCTGAACGAAACATGACATGTAATGTCTCTAGCTCCAGTGTTCTCCTAGAAACAAATCTGAGGCTCTCAACAGCTCCAAGGACTCCAAAATGTTCGGCCGAATGCCAAGCTTCAGCAGCGTGAATGTAAACAAAATATAAAAGAGCAAAAATAGGCACGCTCTTATCGCTAGCAACTGCTAGCCAAGTCCGTAAACGTCGGGACTTTCAACGGTAAATAGGAAACAAGTTCAGAGTCTATGTACCGCTAGAACTACGAGATTCCGACTCCGCTCTCCCAGCGCGGCTCCACAGAGGGGGTTAAAGGTCACCAAACGCCGTGGAAGCATGAAACAAAGTACATCGTCTCTCACGCAACTCCACAGTGCGAATCTGAATGAGAACAATCTCTGAGGAAATAGTAACGCCGTACTCCGTAAGCAGGGGTTTCTGGTTCGATAAGCACAAGGAAACGGCAACACCACAGTTGACAAGCACCGAGGGCTTACCGAGGGAAACAGATATAGGAAGCAGGAAGAAGAAAGTAGGAGACAGTGAGAACAGACTACACAGCAAGCATTCTGGGACCTGTAGTCTCACTAAATGTGCCTAAAACGTGACAGTGTGGTTGTGTATGTGTGGTTGTGGGTGTGGTTGTGTGTGGTTGTGTGTGTGTGATTGTGTGTGTGGTTGTGGTTTTGTATGTGTGGTTGTGTGTGTGATTGTGTCACTGTGTGTGTTGTGTGTGTGAGTGTGTGTGGTTGTGGTTGTGTGTGTGGTTGTGTGTGGTTGTGGTTGTGTGTGTGGTTGTGTGTGGTTGTGTGTGTGTGTGGTTGTGTGTGTGTGTGTGTGTGGTTGTGTGTTTGGTTGTGTGTGTGTGTTTGGTTGTGCGTGTGTGGTTGTGGTTGTGTGTATGACAGTAATACTAAAAGCATCTAAAAATAAAGGAACACAAACATTGAGTTTGTGGAAAGAGAAAGCATGTAAGTCAAATGGGCAGCAGCAAAGCATTAACACAACATGTTCTTTGATGTTTGTTTGATGTTCTTTGAACGAGAACATCAAAGGGGCGCAGCGAAAGTGATTGAGGACGATTAATGAGCATGACGAGGTTTGCCATATGGTGCCTCTGCTCCTAAGCGCGCGCCCGTGCACATGCTCTAGGCTGGCCATGGTAGCATTTTTTGAGCCCTCACTAAAAGTCTCGCCAGACAGCGCATGCGCTGGGTCAGGCGAGACCTAAAAACACGCCTTAGATTGGAATACAAGCCTATAGCAAAAACTGTGTCCTCAAGACATTTCAAATTAGGTAGTGGGGGTGTGATCTAGGAGCAAGCAGCCAACGATTGCAGTGGCTCAGGCACCACTCTATGCCTACACTTCCCACCAACTCTGCTACAAGTACTCCTGCTGCAGTTAACGCCTCTGAACGGTTCAAATCCGGAAGGGGAGAATGATTTGAGAGAACAGAGAAAATGCTGGTAGCAGCATGTAACACTGCACCCCATCTCTCTTTGCCTCCTACCGACCAAAATGCAACAAAAAGACTGGTGCAGGATTTGTTGAGTGCCCCTGGGCTAAGGCGAAACAGCAAAGTAAGGAACACTTCTGCTGGAATACAAGTCTTTCAGCAAGGGTAAAATCTGACATAATTGCCGGAAAATTATCCAATTACTAAATATGAACTGAAGCACATTGTGCAGTTATTTTGATGATCCACAGTATGTGAGTCAAAGCCCTCATGATATTCTCATGTATCTTAAAACTTCTACATTCCCATTAATCTTTAGTTCATATATCCTTGTCAGACAAAACAACAATGGAAAGTATTTAATGTATTGACCTTTCATTTTCAATGTTCATCTTTCAGGAAGACAGCAAGGATTAGTTGAGCTTCGTCAGCTATTGGAGATTTGATCATGGGAGTTAAAAAGATTTTTGCAGGATGGAGCATTTGGGTATGATAATTCTAACAGAGGTCCTACGTTCTCTCCTCCAAGCCTGGTGGACAACATAAACAATTATTGCTGTAGGGTCAAAACAACAATACACTGGGCCATGATGCAACTCGTTTGCAGAGTTATTTGGATGCTTTTGTAAAGCAAACAATATTAAATTATCTGGAGGCCAGTCTGGGAATAAAAATAAGATTCTTTCTCTTGGTGATGGAACCTGAACATGTGCGGATTCTTAATAACAAAGTCAGATTAGATTGTTCTGAATATCAAAGTTAGAATATTGTGGGTACCAGTACATCATGGAAAGGAATATTGTTTTTTTTTATTGTTTTTTTGTCCTCATTAGCCTTTACGCCACCCATTTCTAACCAAACGATACCGCCTATGGGTTTTTTATCTCATATACCGGGACCATTAACAACCTCACTAGTAGTGTCAGTTCATGACCGCCTCTTTATATATGCCACCCTTTGTAGGAGGTTGGTACATGGGTGAGCTCCACCGTCACGTTGAAAAAGCACCACCGGCGAGATAGGCCAAGACCTTAATCATTGGACTGAAACTACTTACAAATCCACCTATCCCTTTACTCTAAGAGAAACACTCATCACCCAAAGTGTGCCAAAAGTAATGTCCAAAATTTGCATTTAACTTTTGTCGGACCCAGAGTATCCATTTTAGCTGTGAATCTCATAGCTCGCAACCAGTCTAAAATCCCGGGAGATAAAGGGGAGACCCAAAGTTTACATATCTCTCTGCGGGCCAAGAGTATCCCATAAAATACAAGTTTAGCTTTATCATCTATGCTTTTTATCTGCAAATTCAACCTTCCAGTTATAATAAGTTCAGGGCTTACCTTGACAGTCTGGTCGATAGCTTGGGATAAACAGCTACTTACTTCCTCCCAAAACTCTTTAATATTTGGACACTCCACGAACATGTGTATATCTTTCTCATTGGGACTTCTACACTTTGGGCATTCCACCAGCCCTCCAGGCTTGAACTTTGAAAGTCTATATGGAGACCAATACGCTCTGTGGAGTGTAAAAAGATGATTTCGCCTTAAATTTGCGGGTTTGACAACTTTATACAACATAGCCATAGTTACTTGCCATTGAGTGTCAGATGCGATGTCCGGCAAGCAATCACTCCACAGCGTTTCTGGCAGTATAAACTGACCATCCGTCGTCTCCAATATTGACCAGTACCAGAGTCCTACTTCTTTTTTATACACTTGGCTTGAGTGGATCTTCTCTTCCAATTCATTCTGAAGTCCCACAATAGTTTCAGCTTTACCAGCCCAACTATGGATTTGCAGATATTTAAATTTCGATATAGCCTGCCCCCAGATGTCCCCTCCCTGACTCCACCCAACCAGCTTTCCATCCGGAAAAAGATGTCCCCATATTTCTACCCCTGCAGTTCTTAGAGGAATAGCTAATGCATCTTTAGTCCAAGCAGGAGATCCTGGGCTGTCCCAAATGGAAGTATAATACCCATAATAGGGGATTTTTAGTATCCTCCTAATCCAGTACCAAAGTTCCGCTGCTTCCCGCAGTAGCTCAAGACGCACTTTTTTAAAATACTTTGGATCCGCAAATTTACAAAGAAAACCAGATTCCTTATATTGGCAGCTTTTTAGCATTACTGCCAACAATACACCA
Organism: Lissotriton vulgaris; assembly: GCF_964263255.1. Taxonomy (NCBI): domain Eukaryota; kingdom Metazoa; phylum Chordata; class Amphibia; order Caudata; family Salamandridae; genus Lissotriton; species Lissotriton vulgaris. The sequence goes on from NW_028243256.1 coordinate 47,532, forward strand.
ATACCCGAAGTCGGTGGAGTATTTACAAGAATTCTAAGATTTTTTAACTGAAAAGCCCAACAATATAACTGAAAATCCGGGGCTGACAGCCCCCCTTTAAGCAGTTTTCTCCTTATCTTAGTCCATGAGAGACGAGATCCATTTGAGGCCCATATAAATGTACTGACTTCGCTCTGAAGCTTCTTCAACCATTCTCTTTTGAATGCAAGAGGGATTGTCTCAAATAGAAAAGTTAGTTTTGGAAGAACCATCATTTTTATCAGATTTGTACGGCCATACAGATTAAGACACAAATGACTCTATCCTCGAAGCATTCCTCCTATTTCTCTCTTAACTCTTACAAAATTAATTTTTGCCAAGTCATCCACGTTCTGAGTAATCCTGACCCCCAGATACCTCATTTCTGATTTGCATTTTATAGGGCCCGGATCCAAATTCCAACTCATAATTTCCGTTTTATCCTCGTTTATTTTGTACCCTGAGACAGCTCCAAATTCTTTAGTTATTATAGATATATTCTCCAATGTCTGCTGAGGGTTAGAAGTATAAATTATAATATCGTCAGCGTATAGACCTATTTTCTTGGACCAAGCTTCTACAGAGAAAGGGAGGATCTTCTCAGAACCCCTAATCTTACAGGCCAAAGGCTCTATATACAGATCGAACAATAAAGGGGATAAGGGACAACCCTGCCTGGTGCCCCGCATTACTTTAATTGAATTAGTTAGAATCCCATTAATCAATACTCTAGAGGTAGGAGAATTGTACAGTGATAAAAGTGTATTAGTAAAAAATAAACCCAGGTCTAAATGGGTCAAAAGTGCTTGTAGAAATATCCAATTTACTCGGTCAAACGCCTTAGCAGCGTCCAGCGCTATTACTGCTAATGGAATTTTATGTGTAGAGGCCAAATCTATTGTACCTATTAGAGAAAAAGTAAGTTCCTTTAGGAACCTACCTTTAATAAAGCCCTTCTGATCTTCCTGCACTAGTTTAGGAATAACCAGACTAAGTCTATCCGCCATTATCTTTGCAAAAACTTTATAATCGCAATTTAACAGCGAAATAGGTCTATACGAATTCGGATCACTTGGTGGTTTCCTGGTTTTTGCAATTAGAGCAATAGTTGCCTCGTTCCAAGAGTCCGGCAACTCCGCCTTTCCTTGCAAGATATCATTGAATATTGAACCAATAGAGGCAAGATTTTTTCCATAAATACTTTGTAGACCTCAACTGGTAGACCATCAGGCCCAGGAGCCTTCCCTCTCTTAGCTGATCTTATAGCCTTTTCTACCTCAGTTAAGAGAATCTCCCCATTCAAAACCGGTTTTAAATCAGTTGGAAGCGGGTCCACCATCTTCAACCATTTCGCTATTTCCAGAGTATCAGGATTCAAATCTTCCTTATACACATCTGAAAAGTACTCAAAGAATGCATCCGCAATTCCCTTGCTCTCCGTAATGGCCTCACTCCTACCCGGCAGATTTAATTCTTTAATAAAATTTCGTACTAGATCTTTTTTGGCCTTCCAGGCCAGTAGCTTTCCGCACCCTTCACTATAGCTAAAGTGTGCCAGCTGGCTTGATTCCCATTTCTCTCTAATTCTGTTGTTAATAACTGCTATTAAATCCAATTTTAACAGCTCAAGATCTTTCAGCATCTGCTCTACCATTGAACCTTCACAGGAATTAATGCTGGATTCCAAATCTCGAATATTCTTTTCCAAATCGGTAATTTTATTAAAATAGATTCTTCGTTTTTTTGCTCCCTGGGCACCCGGCCTACCCCTCAAAAAGGCTTTACAAGTCTCCCAAACTGTTTCTATCTTTGCAGTGCCTGCATTTGCATCCAAAAAAACCTCTAACTCTGAACTGATAAATTGCAAACACTCTTGATCTAAAAGTACTGTGCGATCCAGCCTCCAGATTGTTTCTGCTTCAGATGCTTGAATTTTTATACTAAGTGTGATGGCTGAATGATCAGAGATATGAACGCCTACATGCCCCACTTCTGTAACAGAATCTTTTAACCTTAAGTCCAGCAACACATAATCGATCCGAGATTTATGCTTATATTTCTTGTTATAGTATGTAAATCCCAACTGTTGCCCATGATTAAATCTCCAGATATCACACAGCCCAAATTGAGTCATCGACATCCTAATTCTGTTTGACATTTTGGGATTCATACGCCCATGCGAGTTTACAGATCGATCTAATTTATAATCCAAAACTGCATTAAAATCCCCTGCCATTATAATTTTGCCAGCAGAGCCTAGCAATTCTCTAGCCAGAGTGTCCAGAGAATCTACCTCATCAAGATTTGGGCCATAATATCCGACTATGATTAGTAAGTCAGAATCAATTCTTGCACTTAAAATAAGCCATCTACCTTTTGGGTCTGCAACAAAATTTTCCAGGCAAAAATGAACCCCCTGTCTAACCAAAACAGCAACACCCTTTGTAACTATGGTCTGTGGAGTACAAAACCCATGGGCAACCCATCTTTGACCTAGCATAACCTCCTTACACTCTATTGCAGTCAAATGCGTCTCTTGCAAAATTATGATATGGGCCTTAGAATCCTCTAAATATTTTAATATTACTCGTCTCCTAGATTTTGTACGTAGTCCGTTAACATTCCATGACAGAAATTTTAAGTCACCTGTACTAGTCCCACTCATATCGATCTCTAAAGAACATTACATACATTTTGGTGGTCGCTAAGCTTCTAAGGACTTTTTCTTCCCTATTCCCACCCCTTCCCCCCCCCCCCTTCCCTCCCTACCCACCCAACTACTCCTACCCAACCCTCCCGTGGAAAACCCTACCATCCTCCCTTTTGGCCTAGGCCATGTGGGTGCTTTTTCGTGGCGGTGCCTCATATTTTATTAAACATCTTACACCAATAAACACAGGCTTAATAGTGAACATCGTATTGAATATTTGACTTATACGGCAGCTTGCCGGGTCATTTCTTGACATAGTACAATAAACGCATCGACCTCCTCTACTGCTCGGAACTTATGCATCTTGTTCCGCCACATTACTTTTAAAAAGGCTGGAAATTTTAATTGAACTGTAGCCCCCAGTGCCCTAAGTGGTTCTATGCGTTTACCTAGCTCCCATTGCCTATTAGCTGTGACCGGTGACAAATCAGACCTCACATCAATTTTTACCCCGTCCACCAAGACATTTTTTTTCTTCAAGGCAGCTGACAAAATTTTTTCTTTTAAACTAAATGTCAGGAAATTTATCAAAACTTTTCTTGGCTTGGTACGATTAGCATTTAATCTGAAAGGATCTCGGTGGACCCTCTGTATATCTGCATAAATCTTCTCTTCGTCCTCTTCCAGCTCAGATTTAAAAAGATGGGCTACAAATCTTTTAATGTCAGCCCCTTCTTTTCCTTCCGGCAGTTTCAGTATTTTTAAGTTGTTTCGCCTCTGCATATTTTCAAGTCTCTCCATTCGCTCTTCCTGTGCCCTTTCTCTAAACTTAATTTCTTCAATCTCTCTACAGTTGTCTGCAACTGAGTCTCGGAGGTCCTTTGCCTCCACCTCTAGGACTACCATACGTGAGCTCAATTCACTGAATTTGACCTCCAGACTAGTACAGGAAGCACGTATATTCTCCTGAATCGCCTTAGACTCCTCAAACCCCTTGTGCATGTCCAAATCCAGTTTCTTCAGAAGGGCTATTATTGCCATATCAGAATTTTCCCCCATATTCAGGTCTGAGGAGGTCAACTCATTCACTGCCCCCGAATTCGAATCTGACAAAGTCAACTCACTCACTTCCTCAGGTCTTAACACTGCTGGTACTTTACTTGAGTCCGCCAGGTCTTCCCCTTCCATATCGGCCATAAGAAGCTGATAGCGATTAGGACTTAAAACACCAGACCAATCTAAAGCAGGAGTTTCTATCGGTGAAGCACTGACCCCCTCGTCCCCTGACACTGATGTCACACTTTCAGCAGAGTTTGCCAAATTGGGCTTCAGTATTAAAGTTTTGGGAATAACTTTAAAAAAAGAGTTTAGTGAAGGTGTTGTCTTGATTTTTTTCCCCAAAATGCTAGTTTTCTTGTTATTATTTTTACTACCTGTTTTTTTCTTTGTGGTTTTCTTAGAATTAGCCTCGTGTGAGGTTTTGTTTTTTTCCTTGATATGGGTGAGAGCCTTATCCTCCCCTTGCACCCTAACAGTATCCGGAACCACAGTGATTTTTGCCGCACTCCTCAACTTATATCCGGACACCTGGATTACTGCTAGGTCTGCTGCTTGCTTATTTTCTAACACACCCCCAGACTCCTCATTGTAGTCTGAAGAGCCTTTGTTAATCAGTGAGTTAGAGTTGCCTAGCGCAGCCCCCGATTCAATACCTCTACCAATAGCACCTCTCCCTTTTATATCCAACTCTTGCTGCTACTCGGCGCCCCCTCCCAAGCTCATGTGCTGCTCTCCCCCAGCACCCAGCTACCTTCGTGGGCTCGACTGAACCCACACCACGCTCCTCCACTGCTTCCTCCAGCACACCCAGGCTGTCCTCACATCGAGGGCTATCTGAGCCCTCTGCCGCCATACAACTCCGCTGAAAGTCTGGAGATTTCAGGCACTTTGGGAAAAAACGGGCGGAGACACTTCCGAGGCTGCCTCCGCTTGTGTTTTTACTTCTCCAAGCCTCCGCGCCTCTGAGCCTGATTGAGAAACCGCTATCTGCAGTCTCTCCTGCCGCCACACAGATCCGTGGCAGCGCGCTCCCTCTCTGTAGTAGGAACGCCACAGTAAACGCTGCCACGGACGCCGACTCCACCGACTTAGAACCTCCAGCCGCCGGGACCTCAGCGTCTCCGTACCCGCACCCTGAACTAAGAAAAGAGCAAAATCGCTCCGAAAGCCGCCGCCTGTGCTCGCCTACGGTAGCTTACACCGCCACACCTCCAAACACCCGCGACCCTCTGATTAGCCGGCTGCCATGTTTTCAACACAAGGAAAGGAATATTGTTGGTAATTATTTCATTTTTATTTCTGTAACAATAATATTAAAGTTTAAAACATCTACAACCTTAATAATGTAA